>NW_015631455.1:98143-101873 GCF_001515625.1 Sinocyclocheilus rhinocerous
TTGACATTTTCACTTATGGGTGTACTCACTTTTGTGGCCAGCGGTTTAGACATTAATGGCTGTGTGTTGAGTTATTTTGAGGGGACAGCAAATTTACACTGTTATATAAGCTGTACACTCACTACTTTACATTGTAGCAAAGTGTCATTTCTTCAGTGTTGTCACATGAAAAGATATAATAAAATATTTACAAAAATGTGAGGGGTGTACTCACTTCTGTGAGATACTGTATATATATATATATATATATATAGAGAGAGAGAGAGAGAGAGAGAGAGTTCTGCATTTTGTTGCCACATCCACCAAGTCATCTCTATTTATATAGTGATTTACAGTGATAATCCAGAAAATAATGATTCAATGATGCAAACATAATTCAATTCAGCTGTAAAGCAGCTCTTAAAGGAAATAGTACTTAGTCATTATTCAATTGAAACCAGTTAATTGTTGATTCACTTCAGTTAAATAACGGTGTAAAATTAATCAATTATGAATAAGTTTAATTTATCTATAAAGCAGCTTTGGAGAAAACAGCGATGTCATCATCCAGCTCAGTTCTTATCAAATAGTGTCAGTGCAGTCAAGTAAATAATACTGCCAAAAATTAAATGTCCCCAACTAAGCAACCCAAAAGGTAAAAGTGACAAGGAACCCAAACTTAATTGGTGACAGAAATGGAGAGAAAAAAAAAAAAAAAAAAACTTGGGAGAAGCCAACCTCAGTCAGGGGGCCAGTTCTCCTCTTGTTAAAAACACAGTAAGAAAAAAAACGTTTCCATTTCATTGTTGTAGAAAGTACATGTAGTACAATTTTGGTGTCTGTTCATCTAGACAGTATACTGTATATAGTGTACAGTATATGTCAGTATTCCTTTGACTTAAAATGGTAATTCATTCTCTAACTGAACAGGTGTCTCAGAGTTGCCATGTTTTCTGTAAATGTCCTGCAAGGTTATTCCTTCCTGAAGGTTTGCATAATTAACATCGTTTGCATAGATTATATGTTAGCTGTCCCCTGAACATAAAAACTGTTTTAATGACTAAAGTGCAGTAAATATCTTTACACAGAGCAAAGGTACACCTGAAACATCCTGGTCTACTGATAAGAAATTCGTGAATAAAATTAGATAAGATAAAAGATGAACAATACTGTTTGGTTTTCAAATAGCTTTATGAATGACTAACAAGATAAATACATAGCAACAGGGTGAAGAGGAATATACCAAAATTCAAACACTGAAGCTTCCTCCTTAGAGGGTTTGTTTACTTCTGAAAAATAATCAAAGCATTGTTTTAGGATGTGTTGTTTGGGTGTATGTGTGCTTGCTAGCTTATGTATTATCTGTCTCAATTTTGGTCATTTGTCATGTTGAATTTCCAACAAACACAATAATAAGTACTACTGAATGTCTCATTGAGGCCTGTGCTGGCAAACAGTGAGTTACACTATGAACTGTAGTCTGTCTCATGTAAATTTGCTCCACAGCTCCCCTCCACAGGATGCGTGAAACACCCAAGGAGGTTTGGCTGTGGTATATCCCACCAGATGCTAGCACAGATATCCTACAGTCTCATGTTGCAACCTTTGCTCTGACCTAAATCTGATCTGTTGATCATAAAATAGACTGAAGGAAGGAAGTCAGGGAACTCCTTGTTTACTTCAGAACTTTCATAAGATCTCCATTTCTTTTTTTGTCAGTGCCATTGATGCTCTTGTTTCTCTTTAATTAAAGGGATAGTTGACTCAGAAAAGAAATGTGTCATTAGTAGAACGATTTGAAGAATCTTCATGCAGATCTTTTCCATACAAAATTTATAGTGAACATGGCTTTACAAAGGACAACAAAAACATAAAAATATAATATAAGTATATTGCTAATACTGAAGTCATACGATAGGTTTGTGTGAAGAAATAACAGTTTAAGTTATTATTCACTGAAAAAGATGAAAATTAATGGCAGCAAGTGGCATCAGAAAACTGACGAACACAGAAAGTTTTTATATGACTTCATATGACTACGGACTGCTTTAGACTATTTTATGATACTTTTTTTTGTTGTCCTTTGACAGCTTTGGAGCTTGACAGTCATGGTCACTATGAACTTTACAGTATGAATGGAAAAGAGCTGCATTAAGAATGATTAATTTTTTTTTGCTGTTTTACGCCGCACAGAAAAATATATTCACACAAACACAGCAATTTTGAATGACATTAAGGTCAGTAAATGACAAAAAAAAAAATTAATTTTATTGGATAGACTGACTCGACTGAGGCCATCATGAATTGAAGAACGTTCATCACAAAATTAATTTCCAGATAAAATCTGACAGGACAGTCACCTCAATGCTTAGACACAAGAACCAGTACTGTTACCAAGGTTACAGGCGGAGTTTTGTATTATAAGCAACCATAGCTCAGTATGTCTTTTTTATGTGGTTTTAGAGTTCTATTTTGGAGTCAGTTCATGTGGATCCTTATTCGTTCACCCGTAGTAGTAATGTCCTTAGTGTGACTGGCATGACACAGAGCACAAAGCCACCACAAGCATGTCACCAGAAGCTATTTTTTATCTTGTTGACATAACTAAAAGAATGCCCAAAAGTTTTTTTCTTATTTATTTCTTATGTATTATTCTTGCAGCATATACAAATATGCAGTCTCCTCCACCAACCAGTTCTTTCCACCTGACAGCATATTTATAACACAAGATGGTAATAAACACAAGCACATTGCGCATGCACACAAGACGTTTTAAAGTCCAAGTGAAAAAGATATCTAATTCAAAGGTTTACATATCTATTATTTTTCTGGTTGAATGATTATTTAAGATCTACACCAATTTCTTTCAAATCAAGCTTAGTCGGATTATCAAATCAAGCTTAGTCGAAGTGTTTACATAAATGCTTTTCTGTCAGACTTTTCTGATTGGATTATTAATGGATTATTAGGTTGCATGTAAACGTTGTGGACAGAGACCTAAAATAGACCAGCAATTTCACATAAATGAATGATCTATACTGCCTCGTCATTAGTGTTTGAGCTCATTAAAAAAAGACTGTCAGTTTATGTACATGTATAAGTACAGAAAACAGCAGGACATTTATCTGTGATCTCACAATCACTGTCCATATGAGCAGAATCCATGATTTTAATATAAAACTATAGTTGATTGAAGTGAATACATTATTTTTAGTCAGCTGCCATGACTGTAAACCTAGGTTTAAATGTTTGATACACAGTGAAAGGCAGACAATTAATTTCATTACAAAAGATCCACAGCACTCCCAGTATATTTTGTTGTGGTAGAGCTGCAATCAATGGCATTATTATTATTCGTAGTTATGTAAAGGCAGTCACAAACTAAAAATATGAGCTTCTCTTTCATGACACACTGTTTGCTGTAGAGCTACAGCCTCGGCCACTGCTGAGAGCCAGAACTCTAACAAACAGGCATCAAACAGAAAAATCAACATCAAATAGTGCCAAAAGCTGACAAATATCAAGTCAAGTAAATGCTTTGTGAAGACAATGCTTTGTTTTCTGTTGTTCAACAAGATCATGCTATAAGTGGGTTAATAGCACACAATAACACTTAAGTGAATGTTGATATCCATTTCACTATTGAGGTGGAAATCAATAGGCTAACTTAAAGTTAACATGAGCATTACATAGCTCTGGCATTACTTTTAGAAACCAGATTTTTCAATATCAATATGAAAAAAAAAAAAAA
>NW_015631455.1:102507-109274 GCF_001515625.1 Sinocyclocheilus rhinocerous
TGGCTGCAATATAACAAAGAGTGAAAAATTTAAGGGGGTCTGAATACTTTTATATATATATATATATATATATATATATATATGATCATTCGAGCTGTCACCTTTATGCTTTTTAGTATAGCTCATCTGGATACAAAAGAACACTGTAACTTTATACTTTATATCTCTGAATGGTGACATAATATTTCACAATGAGACTGTCTTATTTAAGTTTTTTTAGAGTTAACTAGTGCCACAGAAGTGACACTTTACATTTATCAAAAGACAGGTTTGTATGCAACTAATAACTGACACAGATTTCTCATTATGAGTGAAAGGAAACAGAGTATGTTGTTTGGCCTTTCCATAAATGTCATTTTCAATACTCTTAATAAGTAGAACTGTTCAAACTGCTGACAGTTAGTTACGTTCAAATTCCTGTGAGGTAGCAAAAGATAATTACACACTAATTAAATAACTTTGAGCTGATGGAAGTCATTAAGAGAGGCTGCAAGCAGCTCAGTAGGTCAAATAATCATATTTGTAGAAAGGGGGATGTGGAAAAGTAGACCGACAGAAGAGCAAGAGGTGTCAAAATCTAAACTTTATGCAAATGACAAATGAGTGCTGAAAAAACACTGGGCAGCAGCCAATCACTTTGATGTGTGTTCTAAAATCACCTCAAAAGATCAAACATTCAAATCAGTGGAATCCATGTAATCCTAGTCTAAAACTAAAACGCTGCAAACTGTACCCATCATGCACTACACGATTTTCTGTCAAATCCGTTGTCTTTTGGCCAAAATCTACAGCATGGTTCTGATATTCGGCAACTAGAGTCGACCCCTCCACACTACAAGTGTAGGGCAAAAGACAATGCAAAGTGTAGTGCATTCCAGCCTTTAGATTTCAAATGTGCTTTCATTGAGACTAGACTATTGTTGGATTAACAAAAGTGTATTACAATGACACTGTATGTATAATTTGGGTATTTGGTATTTTACCAACCAAATCTTGAGTAAATATAATGACTGTGTAATAACAGCAATAATGGGTCACACTAACAACAACCTTGCTGCTATTAAGCATATTTCTTCAAAGTTAGTAAGTCAAGATGTAGGCAGCTGTAATACAGACTTCACTTGTACATACTGTGTATAAATAGTCTCTGCATCATGTATAGATCCATTCCACAGCTGCAAGTGACTCTTATTTTCTTGACTGTGACTGTTACATCCTAATGAACTGATCATCTACCGTTTAATGAATCACATTTATCCATGATTGCATGAATGAATATAATATCTGAGGTGTGTGTGTCTGTCCATTCATAAGACCTTCAGACATCATTGCCATCAAATGTGTTTGAATGTCACAGAGAATATGTGGATTTTCAGTCATTTCCTGTTTAAAGCAAACAGAAGACTAATTATGGCTCCAAATGTATAATATGGGCAGTTCTCTTGATCTATTGAAATTGTTTTCATTTTTTTCTGTGGAGTGACTGTCCACATCATGAACTGTGTGAAACATATGAAACAGAAACATATCATACTGTGGATAGAAACACGCAAAAATGTATAATTTCATCATCGGTACAAAAAAACTACATCAGGTAATTGTGAAATAAAGCTTAAAATGATAAATAAAGTCAATAGACAAAGTCATGAGATAAGAAGTCCAAATTACAGGAAATAAAGACACAATTATGAGAAATAAAGTTGCAATTGTGAGAAAAAAATTGGAAATTGCATGAAATAATGTCACAATTATGATAAAGCTGCTATTGAAGGAAAAAAAATCAGAATTTTGACAAACAAAGTTACAATTTTTAGATATAAAGATACAATTACAAGTAATAAAGTTGAAATTATCAAGTTCAAAATAAACCAAAGAAAAAGTCACAGTTAACATTTTATATTTTTAATTCTGAAGTATAAACAGGTTTTCATAGTTTTACCTCCTACTATTAATTAAATTTGTAATATTTATAAGGAACTTTTTCCATGTTCATGTACCACACCATGGAAAAAGATTTTCAGCAATCCAGTGTGTCAAAATAGCTGAATTGTCCTGCATGTGACATGTACGGAAGAGGATTAGGGCCAAGAATTGATAATAAAAAAAAAAAACATCTCGAGGTTAAAGTCATTATAATGCGAGATTAAACTTGTTAAATTTAGAGAAAAATATCAAAATAAAATGTTGAGAATTAAATAATTAAATTTAGAGAATAAAGTCATTGTGTTTCGAGAAAAAAATCTTTAAATTTCGAGAAAAAAGTCTAAATAAAATGTTGAGAATAAAATCATTAAATTAAGAGGAAAAAGTTGTTGTGTTTCGAGAAAAAACTCATTAAATTTCAAGAAAAAAAGTCGAAATAAAATGTTTAGAATTAACTCATTAAATTTCGAGAATAAAATCATTGTGTTTCGAGAAAAAAACTCGTTAAATTTCGAGAAAAAAGTCTAAATAAAATGTTGAGAATAAACTCATTAAATTACGAGAAAAAGTCATTGTGTTTCGAGAAAACACTCGTTAAATTTCGAGAAAAAAATCGTGTTTTGAGAAAAAACTCGTTAAATTTCGAGAAAAAAGTTGAAATAAAATGTTGAGAATAAACTCATTAAATTACGAGAAAAAAGTCGAAATAAAATGCTGAGAATAAACACACTTGTGTCATGTTCATTTGATCTCGTTGGACGGTATTAATCAGCATCTGCAGTGGCGCAGGTTGCAGAGCATAGCCCGATCTCACGGCAATTCGTACATATTTTCATATAAAAAAAAGTGTAAATCAATTGCCTAACTAGTGTTTAATAATGATGTATTAATTGGGTAGGTTTAGGTGTAGGTAGGCTATAGGGTGGGCTTTGTTGTACCAATAAGGCAGCTTCTATTTAATAATTTTAATAAAGAAAATCATTTACACTATTATTATTGCATCCTGTTAATGTACAACAATACTGAGGTGCAAATAATATCTGTCACTATTTATAAGTATAAATAGCATCTAATTACTATTTACGCTTATTGCAATGATCTGCTACTTTTACATAGCGTAAATAGAATTGCTATTTTCACTTAGTGTAAATAGCACATGGTTAAAAATGCTGCTGTTGTCACTTAGTGTAAATAGAATATATCACCATTTTCACTTAGTGTGAAAAGCATCTATTTGCATCCGATGTGATATGTAATGAAAAAATGAAGAAGAGAGAGTTCGGCAAAAGGCAGATTTGAACACTGGTCGACCACGTATACTTCATCCACGCACATTACTCTCTACGACCTGCGCCACTGCAGACGCTGATTAGTAATGTCCAACGAGAGAAAATGAACATGACACCAGAGTGTTCTCAGCTTTTATTGCGACTTTATTCTTGTAATTTAATTAGTTTATTCTCAACATTTTTTGACTTTTTTTTTCTCTAAACGTAAAGATTTTTTTCTCGAAACACACATTTTTTCCCCGTAATTTAATGAGTTTATTCTCAACATTTCATTTAGACTTTTTTTACTCAAAATGTAACGAGTTTTTTCTCGAAACAACTTTTTTCTCGTAATTGAATGAGTTTATTCTCAACATTTAATTTTGACTTTTTTTTCTAGAAATTTAACGAATTTTTTCTCGAAAGACGACTTTATTCTCGAAATTTAATGATTTAATTCTCAACATTTTATTTAGACATTTTTATTGAAATTTAACTAGTTTAATCTCGCATTATAATGACTTTAATCTTGAGAAGGTATTATTTTTTTTATTATTGCTTAGCCCTAATCCCTCTTTCATAGACATGCAATATGACATGCATAAAATTATTTTTAAACAGCATTTTTATAAATAAATGTTATATAATTATTGTGCATGCCATATGCACAAGCTCATATTACTGATGATCTGAATTCAGTATTTGTACTTGAGTTTTTCTATCTAAAAATAATTTGTCACAACACAGGATCACTGAAATTATCTGAAGTTAAAAAAGTTATTCAAAATAGGGAAAAAGTTGCATTTTCTAAAATATATAAACTTTGCCATCTATAAATAGATTTTAACTTAAAATCATGTTCATGTTCAAATGTCTATTTGGCAATACATCTGGTTTGTTCCAGGTTTCTAAACATAAAGATAAAGATATACTGTATGAATGCCATACAGTAACGTGATACTGTATATGTCCCACACACACTCACAATGAATGACACCCTTCTTCATTTTTCAGCCAATCAGTAGCTCTTATGTTATATAGGTGGAGCATGTAAATTTAATCTTCCAGGACACCGGCAGTGACCTGTGCATTTCCTTAATGCATCCCTAGATAGACTGTCTAGGAAAACCTTCTTCTCATCTGTTCCACAACAGCATAAAAACATGTCCTCTCAAAGACGCATGAATCACTGCAGCAGTCATTCACTGATGGAGTGGAAGTCACCTTGATAGAGTCCCCAGGATGCTGGATACCTGAGCTGTGTGTGTGTGTGTGTGTGTGTGTGAGCTGTGTTCTTGAGTAATGATTGCTGGTTCAAAGGGGCTCACAGCAATGTGATAAATATGGTAGGAACTGATTTCATTAATAAAAAAAATTGGTGGAAAAGCAAAATATAAAAATATCAAAGGGTCAATTAAACCACAGAAATGGCCTTCCTCTGATCTTTCAATCTCCAATTATGATAAATAAAGAAAAAAAGGTAAATGAAAACAGCTTATAGGCGTCATATCCATATGTTTTTCAAGATTGGAAGTTAATGCCATGATAAATAAATAAACCAATTGGCATATTTCTAGAGCGAGTTACTAATCAAAAAAGTTAAGAGTGTGAAGGTCATTAAAACACTCACTGAGTCTAATTAAACATTAGGTCATGGACATGAATGGAGACATCTGTAATAAAGCAAGGTTTGAATAACTGAGTCAGTTACCAATGAACTTGATGTGCAAAAATTACTTTAGACCAGATGATTGATTGTGTATGATGTTTCTGATGCAGTTCTAAGCACATATTAGGAAGCATGAGTCAAAACTGGAAGGGACAAAACACTGTCATGTATGTGGAAAATGAGGGATGACTTTATTATTTTCTACTTTGACCTTTTTCTAAAATGTCAACATGGGAAAGCTTGCCTAATATAACCAAAATATAATTTCTGTCTATTTAAAGACAATTTGAATAACATGCAGTGTCACTCAAACATTAATCTGTGCTTCATTTACCACACTAGTGTCTTGAAAATCTATGCAGAGACCCTTGTGTAGTTTTTTTTTCTCCCCATGTGCTGCTCCCGAATTTACTCCATGGGAAAATAAATCTATATCTATTTTGGGTCTCCACGTCATTCTTTTCAACTTGGCCCACAACTCCACCCACCAGTGAATGTTCTGTTGAAACATTTTAGAGTTTTTTCAGACACTTGCATAATAGCTGCAAGCGTTTTTATAGTATAGAGTATTTGAACAATGACATCACAAGATGAGTTCTACAAATACCATTTAAAATCACACAATCTAACCAGGAATGAGAAGAATCTGAAATGTAGAGAGCCTGTGCTCCGATAACTTATAAACAATAAAATACCAATGAAATTACAAACCAATTTCAAAGCAAATGTTGCCACCAAAGATTATGCAAAGAATGGTTTGTTTAAATTGTGCAAACAATATTATTCCTAAACATCAGCTGTATTGTGATGTGCATTCCCATATTAATTCTAAATGTGGACATTCATAAACAGACATTTATGGCAAGCTGTTTTTGCATTTAGTCCTTAAATGAAATTTATCTCTTTTTATGTTACTAGTACATTTTCTTGAACATACAGCCTACATTTATTATCCAGTCAAACAACAACAGTTTCATTTACATGCAAAAAATTTAATTGGTTCTTTGTGATTCTGTAAATAATATCTGTGTTCTAATTCAGGGGCTGCATCCTTCAAAGTTCATTAAGGTTGAACCGAGCATTGTTAAACAAGAAAAACTAATAACTGTGACAGGTCCCATAGACGAGCAGCAGTAACATTTATACTGAACTTGAAAGATATAACTGTCTGAATACAAAACAGGGTTCACATGTCTAAATATGTTAATCTTGGTACATTTAATTACATAATTAACACTTAAATGCATGAATGTTTCGCCAATCATTATAACATATTCGGGTCTTTTTAGCGACCCGGACCTATGTATCCAGCACGGATGGACCTCTAACTGCTACAATAGCAAAAAAGAATCTTGATATTTTAAGAACAATTACAGAAGAATAAAATAAAGCATATTTTGTTTCCTTTTGAAACTTAAAAGGGATCAATTTGAGCAGATGATTTTACCATCGCTGTCATCGTCAGAGTGCACTTCCACAGTACATTCAGCATCTACCTCACATTCACGATCTAAACCATATTCTCAAAACTATCTGTCAGACTCTGTTCCGTGTTTTGCTCCCCACGTGCTTTCCATGACCCGTTTTCCCTCATGTGGAATTATGTTTATTGATCCCAGGTGTTTCTCGTCAAGTCCTGTGTATTTATAATGATTCCTGTTTTGAGTTCCCTGTGCTGTCTGTCAGCTCCAGCCCCAGAGCTCACTCCAGTGTCGGCTCCAGCCCCAGAGCTTGCTCCAGTGTTGGCTCCAGCCCCAGAGCTCGCTCCATTGTCGGCTCCAGCCCCAGAGCCTGCTCCAGTGTTGACTCCAGCCCCTGAATCCAGCCCAAAGAGGGCTCCTGTTCCCAATTTTAGCCCACGGAGGGCTCCTGTTCCCGAATCCAGCCCAAAGAGGGCTCCTGTTCCC
>NW_015631455.1:116452-117136 GCF_001515625.1 Sinocyclocheilus rhinocerous
CACGTGCTTTCAGATGGAGCAGCATTTACTACACAGAGCTGTAGTTCACTGACAAGCAACGCAAACAGCTTTCATAATCGCAGAACGATTTCATTATCGCGCGATTAACCCTTAAATGCATGAATGTTTCGCCAATCATTATTACATATTCGGGTCTTTAGCGACCCGGACCTATATATACAGCACGGATGGATCTTTAACTGCTGCAATAGCAAAAAAACTCTCTTGATATTTTAAGAACAATTACAGAAGAATAAAATAAAGCATATTTTGTTTCCTTTTGAAACTTAAAAGGGATCAATTTGAGCAGATGATTTTACCATCGCTGTCATCGTCAGAGTGCACTTCCACAGTACATTCAGCATCTACCTCACATTCACGATCTAAACCATATTCTCAAAACTATCTGTCAGACTCTGTTCCGTGTTTTGCTCCCCACGTGCTTTCCATGACCCGTTTTCCCTCATGTGGAATTATGTTTATTGATCCCAGGTGTTTCTCGTCAAGTCCTGTGTATTTATAATGATTCCTGTTTTGAGTTCCCTGTGCTGTCTGTCAGCTCCAGCCCCAGAGCTCACTCCAGTGTCGGCTCCAGCCCCAGAGCTCGCTCCAGTGTCGGCTCCAGCCCCAGAGCTTGCTCCAGTGTTGGCTCCAGCCCCAGAGCTCGCTCCAGTGCCAGCTCCT
>NW_015631455.1:117457-125826 GCF_001515625.1 Sinocyclocheilus rhinocerous
CTTCAATTTTTGCTGATGATATTCGTTTGTTTTATGCCTGCTGTAATTATGAGTGAAACGTCACGTCATCATTGTGTATCAAACAGTGCCACCTTGAGGAAAAAAGATGCATTGCACAAATTGAGTCATCAGATATGTAAATATAGTCACGCAGGAAAAAAATACTTATACATTTACATACCTCGGGTCTGTAGCGACCCTATAAACTTTTTACAAAAAATTAATCAGAAAATAGGCATTCTTTTATATTTTACTATTTTTTTCTTGTTATATTGTTTATAATGAATAGATTGAGGAATACTAAGAAAGTTGATGTCTAACTTTAAAAAATAAAGGAGGGAAAGGGTAGAGAATGAGGTCCCAGGTCGCTAAAGACCCGAGGTATGCATTTAAGGGTTAAAAGAATAAACATTTGAACCTGTCGTCTTATGTGTACAATGAATCTTGGTATAGTCTGGGTCATTAAGGATCCATTAATTGTATCCGTTGTGGCCTGGAAAAAAAGGACACATTTCATGGACATATTTAAACGAGACAACGAGATATTGACAAAAAAATTATATGTCGATATTTTCTGGGACTTTATAGATAACAATAATTAGACAATATTTTGCTGAGTCTGTTATTGTGCTGGTATCTTTAGGACTACCGTGGACAGCTGATTCCTAAAGTTTTTGATATTCTTCATATTCTGTGTGGTGGTCAGTTCACAGCAGTGATAGAAATTAATCTTTACCAATAAGTTTAAATTGATTTTTACCTTTTATGGCCATTTTTACTTTTATAAAGCCGTTTTTTATTCTAAAAGCGTGCATCATCTTTTAAGTCAGGTTCTTACATTTAATCAGTCATGATCAGTCATTTAATCACACATTTGGGCTGTTACCAAGCAAATGAAATCAGTAACAAAGTTCATCTTTGCAATGCAGAGGAAACACAGAAACTGCATCTAAAGTGGCATTTAGATGTGTTTACATACTGTTTAATGCAGCTCAGAGGGACATGGAATGCTTTAACTTGCAGTTACAAATTCATAAACAATGTTTTGATATTTTAACCATAAAACATTGAATACTGATATTTGAAATTATTAAAAAATGAAAAGATACTTTACTTGGGCAGTTGTGGCCTAATGGTTAGTCGGACTTGTAACACGAAGGTCACAGGTTTGAGTTTGTCACTGTACTGGCAGGGGTTGTAAGTGGGGGGAGTGAATGACCACCCTCAATACCACGACTGAGGTGCCCTTCAGCAAGGCACCGAACCCCCAACTGCTCCCCGGGCACTGGAGCAAAAGGCTCCCCACTGCTCCGGCTGTGTTCACGGTGTGTGTGTGTGTTCACTACTCACTGCTGTGTGTGCACTTGAATGGGTTAAATGCAGAGCACAAATTCCGAGTATGGGTTACCAAACTTGGCAAATGTCACAACTTTCACTTTCACTTAAATGTGAAATTAAAACTGCCAGTTGGTGGCAGCAAGTCACTGTTAATAAGTGAGTCATTGCGATTGAACCAAATCATTTAAACAGGTGATTCATTCAGGAACGAATCACCTCCATGTTGCTCAGAGACGCAAAACAGTGCTGTGGCTGTGTTTGGAATTATTTTTTGTTGGCGAAATAGAGCAAAAACTGGCAACATGGTGTCTAAAATATAAGTATTTTGATTAACTTCTTGTTTATTGAACTGTTGTAAGAAAAAATCTATATCACTTGATTTGTAATCATGCTGATTTTTGGAGGAAAAAAACAGCACTCTTACTGTGATATTGATTAACTATATGAAATGATATAAATATATAAATTTTCTGCCTCCATATCTTGAATTTTGTGATCATTATAAATGTATTTTAATAGACTAGATCATGCAGTGAAAGAACGAACTCTAAACGCGCACTAGACTACATCACGTAATGTACGCGTGCACTCTGTATATCAAATAATATAAAATCACACTTCATTAAAACAACAATTACATTATCACAGACGATATATATCGCACACCCCTAGCTGTGATGCATTCAGTCTTCAAATGCAGCCTTCGAAGAATGAAACCTCTGAATTGTGACACAGCTAATGTGTGTTGTATCCTAATTCTCAGTTAAATGGTTTACCCTGTTTTATAATTGTGACTATTTGTGTTTACAATTAAGAGAATGTGCCATTAATCGTTTCAGGTCGAATGAGTTTTGCAGTTGTTATTAGATTTCATGTGCATTTCTGGTAATTATTGATTCACAGCTTGTAAGAACATAATAATAAAAACATGGCGCCTTTGATAAATTGTAACCATTTTAAGTAAAGTAAAACATTTATAGGTCAACTTAAGTAGAGCTATTCCAAAAATATTAATAAGTCCACATTTGGAATAGTTAGTTGCTAGTGAAATTGAAAAAGATTTAATCTTAATAGGAATACTTAGAATACTAAAATATTAGACTAATGAATAAACAAAAAGCACCTGTAACATTTTGTATGTTGTTTAAAGGAATACATGTGATAATGGCTTGCCATAGCGCTTGGAGAGAGCGAGCGAGGGAGGGAGGGCATTGCTGCTTAAAATGCTGTGAATGTGACAGCCAATAGACCAGACTGTCAACCTCAGCTTGGGGAGGGAATGTGGAGAAACCTCAATGAGGAAAATGCGCGCGAAGTGACGCGACACGCGCCGCTCTACAAGTGCTCTGACCATATTCCAAGAACAGCGCGAGAACCGGGGCGCGAAAACGACTCGCCCTGTTGAGGGGACAAACATGACTGTGGTGCCCGGGGAGAACCTCGACGAGACTGTGGCATTGGCAGCCCTGTCCCAAGATGTTTACGACCCTGAACGGGCAGACCAGGAGTGCTGCGAGCGGGTGGTTATCAACATCTCCGGGTTGCGCTTCGAAACCCAACTAAAAACACTGGCGCAATTCCCCGCCACCTTACTCGGTGACCCCAGGAAAAGAATGCGCTTCTTCGACCCTCTGAGGAACGAGTACTTCTTTGACAGGAACCGACCGAGTTTTGATGCCATTCTCTACTACTATCAGTCTGGAGGCAGGCTGAGGAGACCCGTCAATGTTCCTGTGGACATCTTTATGGAGGAGATCAAATTCTACGAGTTAGGAGAAGAAGTCATTGAGAATTTTAAGGAGGACGAGGGTTTCATCAAGGAGGAAGAGCGACCTTTGCCCGAAAACGAGTTTCAGAGGCAGGTCTGGCTGCTGTTCGAGTACCCAGAGAGCTCTGGACCCGCAAGGGGCATCGCAATCGTCTCGGTGCTCGTCATTTTGATATCAATTGTCATCTTTTGCTTGGAGACTTTACCTGAGTTTAGGGAGGACGGGAAAATGCATGAGGATCACCTCGCATTCAATGGAACTGCTAGTTCAAAGAAGCCCAATCCATTCACAGACCCCTTCTTCATTGTGGAGACCCTTTGTATAATCTGGTTCTCCTTTGAATTGCTCGTGAGGTTTCTCGCGTGCCCAAGCAAGCCCGCTTTCTTCAAGAATATCATGAACACAATCGACATCGTGGCTATTATCCCCTACTTCATCACTTTGGGTCTGGAGTTGGCCGAGCATCAGGGCAACGGCCAGCAGGCGATGTCTCTGGCCATCCTGAGGGTCATTCGCTTGGTGCGGGTGTTCCGCATATTTAAGCTTTCCAGACACTCGAAAGGGCTTCAGATCTTGGGCAAGACACTGCAAGCGAGCATGCGGGAACTGGGTCTCCTCATATTCTTCCTTTTCATTGGAGTTATACTGTTCTCCAGCGCCGTGTATTTCGCCGAGACGGACGACCCCGACTCGGGGTTCAGCAGCATCCCCGATGCCTTCTGGTGGGCAGTGGTTTCCATGACAACTGTGGGCTACGGGGACATGTGCCCAGTCACCATCGGTGGCAAAATAGTGGGCTCTTTGTGTGCCATCGCTGGTGTGCTCACCATTGCGCTTCCAGTGCCCGTCATCGTGTCCAATTTCAATTACTTCTATCACAGGGAGACCGAGCACGAGGAGCAGATGCAGTACACGCATGTAACGTGTGGCCAGCAGCAACCCTCCTTTGGTGAATTTAAAAGGAGTGACAGCAAAGCGTCCCTTTCTAAATCAGATTATTTAGATTCAGAGGATGGAGATTCAGTTAAGTACACCAACTGCAGCCCCCATAAAGCATACGCAGGGAAGCTTACTGATGTATGAATGTAGAACGCCAACAATTATAAACCCAAAGAAGCGCACCTTTCTCTGTGAGTACTTCCTCATCCCTTGCGCTGGCTTGGGTACATGTGTAATAATCTGTGAGGAACACTTCATTTGGAAACGACGACAGTGGATTTTACTATGACGTGATGTGCGATTGTTTTCTAAACTGTCTTCCATTGTTGCGATTGTAGACCATCGAAGCGCGAGACGTAGTCATAGGCGCAAAAATAAAAAGAGAATCAAATAGAACGTATGTTATATATAAGCAAGCCCAATTAAATCAACGTGTAGCACTTTATTCGTATACTCTTAGTCCAAAAATTTGGTGACAGTACGATACAGTTTACAAATGGCTAATTTGAAAGAAACAGTAGGACCAATATATGTAACTTTTTGTTATTTGTTTTCTAACGAGGACAGTTCAACTGCAAGGTCGTTTTGAAAAAAAAAAAAGAAGAAGACTGGCCCCAGCTTATTTAAAAATGGCAACTGTTATTATTATTACCATTTTAAAAGCTAATTGTGTTAATGTGTAACGTTACATTTGGAAATTTGAGAAATACATATCTCTGTGCTTTTTGAGGACGATTAGTAGAAGAGCAAACCAGCTTTGTGATTTTTAATTTAGGATCACACTGCATTTTCAGGTTGCCATAATATCAGTGGCTCTGCATTAACATGAAAAGGTTATGGCATCTTAAAATTACTTGATAATTTCATTCGAACTATGTAGAGCACTTCAGGGATAGACTTACACTGATAAGCAACACTAAGCTTCTTCATTTCTTCATATTATCAACAGATGTGTAGGGAATGAATGAGGAGAGGCTCGATTTCAACAATGTGCGCTCAAATCTGGACACGAGGATTTTTTTAATACACTAGCGTTATCTAGTGGAAAAAGGCGGTAACTGCAGTCTTTAAGATACTAAATGTGTTTCCATAGCAACTTTCCAGACGGTTCTGGAGACATTGGGCTATTATTGTTCCCTTAATTTATTCACATGAAAGATGGCTTTTGGTGCTTTTATTTTAAAACAAGGCACATTAATGAATTCCGTTAAATGGAAAAATTTCTCTCAGGTAGGCAGGTTTACATTCTTATTAGGTCTCGTTAAACTAAAAGAGCCCACAGAGGCTTATCCAATATATCAAATGTGAATACAAAGTAACAAAATAACACCATATAGCCCACATCCGTAAAAATGGAGAAACGTCTACATTTCTGCACTGCAACAGCATCAAAGGGGATCATGAATTCAGCACAAAAAGGGATTCATTATGACGTCACTGTGAGGAAGGAAAAACTCATCTGTCTATTGGCTGGACTAGGAGAATCAACTCATGCAGTATCAGTAATGGACTAACTGAAAATGGAAATAACTGCACAGATTTCCGGACACACCACATCAAGTTTTTTTTTTTTTTTTTAACTCTGGATTTTCACATTAACAAGAAGTGTTCAGACAGGAAGAGGTATGTAATACTGCGCATCCACAAAAATAACTGTGTATGTGTTGTAAAGTATCTTAGAGCTATTTGTGAGAAATATTTATATTTTCTACTATTTCTAATAATAATATATGAAAGCAATACTTTTAGGCCCATATACAAACAATATAACTGCAAACAGTATAAACTGGAAATATTGACAAGTTTTAAGAATTATGTCACTAAAACAAAAAAAATTGCACAGATAAGTATGTTTTTCATAGACGTTTTTTGTTCATAGACAATTTAAATTATATGAGATATTGCACCATATAAAATATAAAAACAAAAAAAATAATAGAGGTTTAGAATTTGAATATTAAGATATGTGGAATGAAATGTGTAAAGGAACAAGATCATGTTCATCATCATTTCACTTATTATTATTATTATTATTATTATTATTATTATTATTATTATTTTTAGATTGATCATAATCAACAAAGCCTGGTACCACATTCTTCCAATACAGTCTACAATAATCATGAATTTCACTCCTAATAAATCCTAAAATATTTTGCCAAAGCAATTTAGTAAATTTGAAAAAATAAATAAAAATAAATAAATAAATTATATAATTACCACAAAAAGAGGAAATATATTTTAGATACTTTTTCATGTAATGGTTTGCAGGGTATTACTTTTGAACTAATTTGAAATAAATCTAATTATTTTATGGGTAAGAAATATACCATATACTGTTATTAATTCCTGTTTTCATGTAGGAAACAACAAGCACATGATTGAATTAAATTACACAACAATATGAGTATGTCTATGTCTATAAATATAATTGTTTAAAAAGTAAAAGTGTATGAGATAAGACTTGTAGTATGCAGATTACAAAACTAAAATTTTTCATTCTAAAACAACACCCCAAGTAAAACTTGACCCACTTTTCGTACACTAGGGGGCAGTGTGTGCATGTTTTTATCATGGTCAATATCCTTTCTGTAGTGTTTGCTGGTAAAGCCAGAATAAAGTTTAATTACTTCAGTTAGGTATTAGTTTTTGTTTTTTTTTACCACATTTTTACTTTGTGATAACTGTTTCAGAGTAATAAATTCAGCGGAACTGTCACTATATTATGTTATAATATATAATAAGATAATGCAGATTAAATAGTTAAAATCTTAAAATAATTAAAAAAATCTTAAATATGTAATTTTTTTATTTTATTTATTGTAATGGCTGAAATCTGCCTGAAATCCAAGGTTAAAATGGCATCCAGTTACCATAAACATTCATTGGGGGAACAACCAAATGTGCATTCTTATGTATCAATCCAATTAGAGAATCCTCAAACTAGTTCCTAAACAGAGCAGTGCACAGCACAAATAATGTGGATCCATAAATAGATCTTATATTAAATACATACTCTTAACCCAGGCTCAATCCACTGCAGCCACTGAACTGCCATGCCAGGTTACATGAGGAGAGAGTGGGGGTATTTCCTGACCCACTTTAACACTGTTGTGTTGCACTAACCATATGTGTTTAATGCTTTATGGGGGAATGCTGGTTTGGTCACATGGGAAAAAAAAACAGAAATAAGAGTGACGTATATAGACCCCTGATATTGTATTGTGTGTTATGCTTATAGATTTCACACACACACACACACACACACACACTGAGAGACAGACAGACAGACAGACAAGACAGACTTGACTGCCATGTTCACTTCATCAAAGGTCATGTTATTTCAAGCTGTGGATATTTTCATAATCCAGGAACCTTTGGCACTTAAAGTTGATCAGTGGCCATCATGTGACTCTCATATACCTCCCTCATGGCCCAGGAGTATTGTCCCTTAATACTTTTTTTTCTGCTGGAAAATATGGCAAGCAAGACACAATAAGAGCAACTGCATAATGCTTTTGTCATGTGTGGCACTCGTGCTATTGACTTGTGTTACAGCTCACAGGTGTTGAATAGGTCAGTGTGACTTTGTGGCTTGCTGCAGTTGTGTGACGTGACATGTGTGACGTGACATGTGGCCAAGTATGGTGACCCATACTCGGAATTAGTGCTCTGCATTTAACCCATCCAAAGTGCACACACACAGCAGTGAACACACACACACCGTGAACACACACCCGGAGCAGTGGGCAGCCATTTATGCTGCGGCGCCCGGGGAGCAGTTGGGGGTTCGGTGCCTTGCTCAAGGGCACCTCAGTCGTGGTATTGAAGGTGGGAGAGAGCGCTGTACATTCACTGCCCCCCACCTACAATCCCTGCCGGTACGAGACTCGAACCCGCAACCTTGGGTTACGAGTCCGACTCTCTAACCATTAGGCCACGACAGTTGTTGGTGCAGTGAAAATGAAACAGCACAGCTTTAGCTCTGGCTTTCACAGGGGTGATATTTACATGGTTACATGGCAACATGGTGTTGATATTCCTAAGACAGTCTAGTTAGGGTTCCCTTTCAAGGAAACTTCGAACTGCGTCCTCTAGGGGTCGCTATGGGGAACGCCTCGTCGTGACCCGTGTCAAGCATACATTGAAAAAACACCAACAACACTTTGGCCGGCGACAGCCATGACGTCACTACCGGTGCGACTATAGTATAAATAGGTGATGGGAGAACACATCTACCTCTTCTTCGTCTTCACTGACTGTTTTGTTTGAAGCGTGCATTTCTGTGGTAAGAGCGATCTCTATTCATCTCATTATGGCGTG
>NW_015631455.1:126504-127058 GCF_001515625.1 Sinocyclocheilus rhinocerous
CGTTTGGCTCAGTACTTCCGGGTATCTGTGAACAGATGCTTGGGAAGCTCTTATATCCATGCCATGGTAAGTGCACACGCTAAGCTTTGTGCACTTTCTGAAATCCACATAGTGGTAAGTGTGCACGCTGAACACTTTGCGCACTTTCTAAAATCCACATAGTGGTAAGTGGGCACGCTAGCACTTTGCGCATTTTCTAAAATCCACATAGTGATAAGTGTGCACATTATAATTTGCGCACTTTTCTAAAATCCTGTATGGTAAGGGTTACGCGTTATTAGCCACGTTCCCTTTCTCTGAGTTGGTTAGACCCCGGTACCTTGGGCTCCACTCAACCAGTGTGTCTCTGTTGACACACTTTTGAAGCATTGCTCCCCTCACCATTGAGGGTTATTGCGAGCATGATGCTTTCTTTCGAGCGTTTGAATTCTCTCCCTTCTGAGGAGTTGGATTCCTCGCTCCGTGGGCTGTTCTCGTGGTAGTGTTTAGCAGTGCTCCCCTTTATCAAAGGGTTACCTGGAATGAGCAACGTTATTCCTCTGAATTCGGAGTTC
>NW_015631455.1:129549-138977 GCF_001515625.1 Sinocyclocheilus rhinocerous
CTCCCCTTTATCAAAGGGTTACCTGGAATGAGCACACTATTCCTCTGAATTCGGAGGTCTCCTCTCACATGAGAAGTTGAGTTCTCTGTTTTTCCAGAGCACCTGGAACCAGCAGCATCAGGCGAACTAGGCCCTTCCTCTGCCTCTCTGATGCCCTGAGTCTTTTGGCTAGCTTGCAGAACGTTATCCTTCTGATTTCTAACGATCATGCTGTAGGTCAAGCCCCCTCTCGTTCAGAGCTGGGTGTTGTGCTCCCTCAGCTAAGGTAAATTACTGCTAGGACTTCTCAAACATAGCGTTTTGGGATGCACCATTTCCATCTATGGGCTGCTCTTTCAGAGTGCCACGAGATCCCCTTAGAACAGTATTTTTAAATCCATGTTATGGTAAGTGTGCACGTGAAGTCTTTGTACATTTTCTAAAATCCACACTGTGGTAAGTTTGCACGCTAGTACTCTGCATTCTTTCTCAAATCCTGTATGGTGAGGGCTTCGCGCGGTAACTTCGTGCCCTCCGTGCCCTCTGTTAAGCTCCAGTTCCGCCTTGGGCACCACTCCCCCTATGTATCCTCTGGATATCTACTTTATCTACTTTAACCTACTAGGGGTCTGTTGAGACAGTTCCTTCAGCAAGCTCAGACCCCGGTTCCTTGGGCTCCACTCAACTAGTGTGTCTCTGTCGACACACTCTGGAAGCATCGCTCCCCTCACCAGTGAGGGTTATTGTGAGTATGGTGCTTTCTTTCGAGCGTTAATCCTCTCTGAGGAGTTGGATTCCTCGCTCCATGGGCTGTCCTCGTGGTAGTTTGAGCAGTGCTCCCCTTTTATCAAAGGGTTACCTGGAATGAGCAACGTTATTTCCTCTGAATTCGGAGTTCTCCTCTCACATGAGAAGTTTGAGTTCTCTGTTTCTCCAGAGCACCTGGAACCAGCAGCATGAGGTGGATTAGGCCCTTCCTCTGCCTCCCTGATGCGCTGAGTGTTTGGCTAGCTTGCAGTATGCTTACCCTTCTGATTTTACAATCATGCTGCAGGTCGAGCCCCCTCTCGGGAGAGCTGGGTTTGTGCTCCCTCCGCCTAGGTAAACTACTGCTAGCCGTTCCAGCATTGAAACATGCTGTAGGTCGAACCCCCTTCTTGAATTGAGAACTATGTGTGTTGCTCCCTCAGCTAAATAACTGCTAGCTGTTCCACCATTGGAACATGCTGTAGGTTGAGCTCCCTCTCGTTGAGAGCTGGATGTTGCTCCCTCAGCTACAGATTTACTGCTAGCCACTCCAGCATTATAGCCTTAGACATAGCGTTTGGGGATACGCTATTTCTATCTATGGGCTGCTCTTTCAGGGTGCCACGAGAACCCCTAGAACGGTATTCAAGTGTGTGCACGTTATGCTTTGCCCACTTTTCTAAAATCCACATAAGTGGTAAGTGTGCACGTTATGCTTTGCCCACTTTTCTAAAATCCTGTATGGTAAGAGCTACGCGCAAAGACTTTGTGCTCTTTTTGAGTGGTTTAAAACCCCGGTTCCGCCTTGGGCACCACTCCTCCTATGTATCCTCTGGATACCTGCTTTAACAGGGTGTTGCTACTAGGGGTCTGTTGAGACAGTTCTTTCAGCACATACAAAGAGAAACGTGTGGTAGCCCCTGTGTGACAGGCCAAGACTTGTATGATTCTAGGCTCTTGGTCGTATTCCCTTAAAGGAATCTGTTTCTGATTCCAAGCCTTGAGCTCTACCCCGGGCCCAGCAGTCTGGCGCTAACAGGTAAGTATTTTGGGGTATGTAGCCTAGGCCTTTGGCCGTAGGGAATAACGTCACTGGTAGCCGTCTAACGTCCCAGGGGCAACTCCCATGGCTATGGTAGAGTTGGTACTTAGTGCTCGCCAGGTTTCTGGCATGCACTCCCCTCAGCATGGTGGCGTGGGTATACCGTTCCCCATAGCGACCCCTAGAGGACGCAGTTCAAAGTTCCCTTGAAAGGGAACGTCTCAGGTTACGTATGTAACCATGGTTCCTTAGTAGGGAACGAGACACTGCGTCCTCTAGGTTTCTTGTCATGCTTTGGATGCACGCTTCAGACGAAGAAGTGGATGATGTGTTCTCCCGGCGCCTATTTATACTATAGTTGAACCGGTAGTGACGTCATGGCTATCGCCGGTCAACGTGTTGTTGGTGTTTTTTCAATGTATGCTTCAGACACGGGTCACGGCGAGGCGTTCCCCATAGCGACCCCTAGAGGACGCAGTGTCTCGTTCCCTACTCAGGGAACCATGGTTACATACATAACCTGAGACGTTTCTTCTGAACTATTAAAATTCTTAAACTGATTCAGCTTGACTGCTTAAAGGGATAGTTCACCCAAAAAATGAAAATTCTGCCATTATTTACTCATGCTTTATGTCATTCCAAAGCTGTATGGCTTTCTATTTAATACATGTAATTATTCTTTTAAATATCAGTGCTCCATAATCAGACATTTTACAGTTTAAAAAAGTAATAAAAGAAGCAAAAAAGGTCTGTTGTATAGTTGTATAATGTTGTATAAATAATCCTTTTCAGAAACTGAAATAACTAAAAAGTTAAATAAATAAAATTTTATTTAATAATTTACAATAAAACAATTATCACTGATTTTAATATCTGTGGTGTTACTGCAATATAATAGCACCAAAAAAATGGTGAGGTTTAAGACCTTCTTGTGGTGCCATCAGCCAATCAGTGTCATGATGTTTATGTAGCTGTATTATACAGTACCGATTGTTTCAAAGCAGTATCAATTAAGTAAAATTCATCAGTTATAAAACATTTAACTCCAACTGTAAAGCAGCTCTAAGAAGGCACCAGTGTCATTATTCAGATCGATTTAGTGCAATGTTGTTTGAATTCATCTCCATAACTGTGTTGATGTTGCAATGTTAGTGTCATTATCCAGCTCAATTCAGTTCAGTTCAGCAAGCAAAAGGCGACAGTGGCAAAAAGCAAAACTCCATTAGGTGACAGTAGTGGAGAAAAAAAATATTGGGTAACATCTACAAACTGAGTAAAATCTACATGCTACATTTTAGTTTTAAATATTATAATTTTTAAAGGGCAAATTTGAATGGTGTTGTTGATTACGATACTGTCAGTGGTGCCACTGTCGATGTCTTACTGTCAATGATGGCATTACTACCGGTGGTGGTACTGTGTTACAGGTGGTGCCATTACTACTGATGGTGTTACTATTGGTGGTGTTATTTTCAGTGGAGTTACTGCCAGTGCTTTTACTGTCGGTAGTGTTACTGTCGATGGTGTCACTGTCTGTGGCATTTCTGTTGATGGTGGTTCTGTTGATGGTGTTACTGGTGGTGCCATTACTGCTGATGGTGGTACTGTCAATGATGTTACTGTCAGTGCTGTTTCTGTCAATGGTGTCAATGTCAGTGGTCTTACTGTTGATGGTGGCATTACTACTGGTGGTGGTTCTGTTGATGGTGTTACTGGTGGTGTGGTTACTGCTAATGGTTTACTGTCAGTGGCATTACTGCTGATGGTGTTACTGCTAATGCTGTTACTGTTGGTGGCGTTACTACCCGTGGCTACGGTCGATGGCATTAATGACAGTGATATTGTTGTTACTGTTGATGGTGTTGCTGTTCAATGGTGGTGTTACTGTTAATGCTTTTACTGTAAATTTTATTACTGCTGGTGCTGTTACTGCCAGAAGTTTCACACTCAGTGCTGCTGTTACAGTTAGTGGTGGTGTTACTGTGTGTATTGTTCCTGTATTGTTGATGGCAATGTTAATGTGTTAATGCTTCCTATTTATTTATTTATTTATTTATTTGTTTGAATTCTACAATTATTTTGTGTGAATCCTGAATAAAAAAAGAAGGTAAAATCATTAATATACATTTTTGGAAAAACAAATGGATGCAAATGTCAGCTGAGACTTTAAGATCAAAGCAGAACTCAAGTAGTAGAAAAATTATATATTTGACCATAATCAAACGTGGCCAGTGAGCTGGGGGAAGCAAATTAATGTTTAGCCTATATTTTTGTAAAAATGTAATTATCAAACAAATCATCATGCAGAAGATTTATGTTTAATATATGGTTTATTTATTGAGATGTTTTTCTAATCAAGATGCACTACCATCTGCACTTGAACATTGTGTGCTCTGCCACGCTGCTGACAGACTGACTGCTCTGTGTCAATGATGCAGTGTAGAACAGCAGGTCCATCTAAATAACGTTGATCACTGGCTGTTAATATTTATGACTATATATGTGTGTTTGTAGTAGTCATATTGGTATTTATGAATGCAGAAAACACCTTTAGCTAAAAAATGATCATTTTCTATCGTTTATTGCCTAATTCCGGTTACTTTATCATGCATATCCAATATGGGTTAAAACATGTTCAGGTCACATTTTACCTCTAAAACTTGTGTTACTGTGAGCTGTTTCCCACTCTAAAAAATAACTAATTATTAAGCACATAATCAACACATTTATCCCCCAAATTCTGATTATTATTATTAAGTATTTATACCATTAAATGCAGCACAACAAATAATACCATGATGTATAAAAACACAATTTAAATAACAATTATGTCTTAATGCAGGGATTCACAATTTTTTTTGGCAGCCAAACACCTTTGACATTAAACACATATTTGCATGTTCATGGTTCTCTGATTTCAGCTAATGGTCACATGACATGCAGGTAAACAATTAAAATATTTCATTCTTTTTTTTCTTTTTTTTGGTCAAAAAATTAGAATGTGATTATTTGGGTGTATATTGCGATTACAGTTTGAACTGTAATATGGCAAACAATCTCTTTGAAAAAACAAAAAAACAGACCACACCGTGATACCGGCTGAAATAGCTGCTTTTTAATGGTATCCATATCCACACTTGAGTTTAAATTTTACAAGAACTAACTATGACCACTTTTAGTGATGAAATGAAAAACAAAGTAAAAACAAACAAATTGTCTTTGCATTGACCTTGTAGCATTACTTTACTGGACTTAGATCTCTTTTTAGTTGTGATAGTGTCTCAATCTCAATCATTATTTTCACACTGTTGTATTTAGGAACCTAGTCATATTCAGTAATAATAATAATAATAATTTTATTTTATTTTATATTATGTGAACCCCCGTTTGTCTTAATGTATTAGTTTTTTTTTTCTCATCCAAGAACTCTTTCTAAAAGCCTGTAATATAGCCTGTATTTAATGTACTCTTAAATCAAGTTCTGGTCCTGGCTTCTGGGTGTTCCAATCGTGCTAAAATACACAATAAAACAACAGCTTTTAGTATCTTCTAATATGCAATGGGTAAGAGTTCTGTTCTCTTTTTGTTTACAGGTACAGTCATGAAAATGGACTTCCTATCCTACAGATCTGCACATACATGCAGCACAGTATCGTCAAGGACAATATGAAGCTTCACCAGAGCAGCGCTACGTGGGACAAAGCAAACTTCATGTTTGCATTTAAACAGCATTCATTTGTTCCTATCAAATAAATTATGTACAATGCCTCAAAAGGAATATAATGGTCAAATGTGGAATCTAACCATGAGGAAATAAGGACAACGTGGTAAATATAAAGAAGATGCTTTGAAGCGCACTGAGGTAGAAACTATTTACTTGAAATCACAGAGTTCATACACAAACAAATTGTGAGATACATACTGCCCCCAAAACAACAACATGCTATTGGGACAGGTGTTTGTGAGTATGTACACATGAATATGTGTCTTCAGACAAGCAGTATGTGTGTATGTCACACAGTATGTTTAAACGTTACAGATCATGTGCTATACCAAAACATATTATGGCATGCATGGAAAGTTGGGCATGGAATACATCTTGATTATTATGTTAATTTATTATTATTATTACTTTTTTGGTTAACAAACTCAGTAGTCATATTAAGTGGGAACAACTATAAATGACAACAATTTACTTGACTGTTGAGGTTAACATTGTTAAATATCTATTTTTTTTTTAAAGTATCATAGTTTTTATATTAACAAGGAATCGGTTAAACTGGTGAAAGGTTATTTTTCTAGCTTTTTAAAATTTTGCTAAATCACTTTAAATTGTCTTTCTTTTTTTCCACTGTTTATTTTGCCTGCAGTGAAAAGGAAATGTGTTCACATGTAGAAATTCTGTCATGATTTCCTCCTTGAATTGTTTATGTGGTACAAACACTGAAACACACAGGTTTCGGCAGGTTTGTGTCTTTATCGTTTCAGAATCTCCCATCATTGAAAGCATCTACCTCATTGTCCTGATTGGCTGTTTTACTGTGCATTTACCTCACTGTGAGTTACGTCAAACAGTTCACAAGCCTTATTTCTGGAAACAGCTCGAGCTTACAGTATGTCACGTTTCCCCACATTACTGTCGGCAGTGTTGGATGTGTGTTGTCCTGGCTTTGTCCATCCAGGTTTTGTGCAATCGTTCAATCCAAAAAGTCAAGAAAAAGTACAATAATGTAAAGCTGGCAAGTAAAAAAAAAAAAAAAGATTTAAAGTGACTGAAATGTATTTTCCCTGATTCCCTGAGGTATGTCGGCCTATGACATTGAAATCTAGACATTTTATTAGCTAAAATATGGGAAGTTGCAATGTGATAGAGTTTACATGTTAATGATGATACTTAAGAAATGATTGTATGGCAGTAGATTTTTCTAGATTGTCCCTATTTAAATGAGTAATTATTTCATTCATGTTTGCTCACAAGCACATTTTGACTCCTGAAATCTTGACTTTACATAAATACTGTATGATTATCTGCATCATGTCAAATGAATGTCCTGTGCCCAATATATTATGTTGTTGTTTCTTCACATTGCCATTATTTTCATTATTTCATTTCATTTACAAGCTAAAGATAAATAAACATGCATCACCTGTTCTCTGCATCTAAACTGGACATTGCTACTGGTTAACAATAGGACAGACAGAGCAGTAATGGCTGGCATTCATTAATTTTAATGGATAGTTTAATGCGATTAATTGAATCACTGATTCATTCGAGTCATCACTCATAGTTGTTCATAAAATTTCATTTTTGTAGTAGGCCTACAATATAGTTTATATAAACTTTCACAATACAGTAATATTTTTTCAATTACATTACATAAATGGTGTCAAAAATTTCAATTCACCAAGAAACACAGACCTAGAGCGATTCATTTGTGAATTATAAATCATTATTATGTTTGGTCCATCATTTCATATTTAGCATAAACGCTGTGTTAATGTGATCATGTCAATATAAATTGCACAGCTTTAATCATGTGTTTGAAACATGGTTTTCATGTTGGCTGCTGCCCAGTGATTTGACCTGATATGAGCTGTGATACAAACATTTACTTACTAAAACATTGATTTGAGTAATCCATGGCACAAATGTATCATGCAGAACTTCAAACTGTAAAGATCTATATGATAGACCGCACAACCAAGACTGACTCTCTAGAAATCTTCAGTCACAAATAAGCCAGAGTGACACTTATTCCACACACACTCAGAAAAGGTCTTTGTCTGCTGTGATTGTTTTTCGAGTTTGAGGTATTTAACTGATTTCTTCGGACGTACAATATTTTATGACGTTTTTATGACTTGAATTCAAACCAGGCTAATTTGTTGATTAAGCTAACATGAGAACAGATGCTAACACTGCATCTGTTAAGCTACCAAACAGGATTTTGTTATGGCTGTGAGGTATAATGGTGAGCGTGATTTGACCAAGTACAACATGTTCCTGGATCAACATCCTTGTTGATCCTGGAACAACATTCCAATCAACCAATCAGAATTGAGACATAACTTTTCAGGAAATGTCTGTTTTAGGCTTACAATCTACACCCTTGTTAATCAGCTATCATTTCCCTCTGATTTTAGGAATACATTATGGGTAAGGTTAGGTTTAGGGGTAGGGACTGGGTTAAGTCTGTATTTTTGGACAGTAATGTTGATCCAGGAACATGTCTTACCTGGCAAGATCACAGTGACCGAGGTATAACTCTGGTTAAGAAACTTTTAAATTTTTTTTTAATTGATAATGAACATTATTTCTTCAAAAATAAAAAGTTAACTTCTAGCTGTTGAACTCATCAACTAACACAAATTGTTTAAATAAGATAACATGGACAACAATTGATTTAGTAAGGATAATATAATTATCACCTTATTTTTAGTGTAAGAAGAGGCGCAGCCATTTTTATGCGTGAGGCTTCCAGATATTTTAGCTATACAAAAACAGTCTTGCTGCAAACTGGTATTTGTTATCATATTATTGTAATCATTGTAAACTTAAACACTTTGAGTTTGTCACTCAGATGATTGTACTGTTTACTCCGCTTAGTGGCTAATGACTGTGAAGTAGAGACCTGCACTCCCGCGGGAGTACCGCGGGACCCAACGCAACAGGGTGCGGCGCGGGACAACCCTTGATGGGGAGTGCGGGTGCGGGCGGGAAGAGACTAGTGTGTGTGCGGGATGCGGGAGAATAAAATAACTCGCGGGACTCCCGCAAAATAGAAATGATCTAAACATAAATTGTCTAAAACATATAAATTGTTATTTATCTGTTGTACAAAAGCAAAAAGAACAACTAATATTAACATTAAATGATTGACATGCGCAAGCTAGGCATAGTTTCTATTTATAACACGTGTTTAAAGGGTTGCGCAATGTAGCCAATCACAGACTCAGCTGTTGATTTCTGGAACGCAATGGCCAATCAGAGGTGATTAAGTTAGAATCTACTCACCGCAGTGCTGAAATTGCGTGCTCACGAATCCTCTCATTTTAGACACTGTGAAAGATTCATTGTGCATATATTTATTGTGTCATAACAGAGCTTTATGAGATCGCTATTAACTGAGATGTCAGTTTTTGTGATAATAAAGGAAGCGCTGCTCGCATTCTGCCATGCCAAACCATGCACGCAGCAGCCCATGCTTGCTTTTCTGTTAAAAATAACAGTGGTTTGTTAATGTTGATGCTTAGCCTAGATAACAAATATTTTATCGGGAGTGTTTATGCTGGGATGTTGTGGAGCTTAGGAGATGTTACAGAACCATTTAATGTAAATTTCTGATGTACTGAAAAAAATTCTATATAGATTACTTTTATGCGGGCTTTTGCGGGCGGGAGCGCGACAAAACATGAATGTCGCAGGCGGGAGCGGGACCAGATAAGATAGCCTATATTTTTGCGGGAGCGGGCGGGCGTGGGACAGAATCTTGCGGGAGCGGGACTGAAAAATCCGTCCCACGCAGGTCTCTACCCTGCGGCTCGTGATGATACATTGATGTGTCAAGACACGAAATGATCGGTCTGTGCAAGAAACTGAACAGTATTTATATCGTTTTTTACCTCTGATTTACTGCAATGTCCGAACTGTCCTGAGCGC
>NW_015631455.1:143338-175802 GCF_001515625.1 Sinocyclocheilus rhinocerous
TTTATAAATTAGTGTGCTTGAGATGCCATGTGTTTTGATATTTTGCTACTGGATATAATGCAAAGACATCCATGCATTTTTAAGTGTGGCTTAAGTGTCCAAAAACGTTTGGGGGAGTCAACTGCATGATTTTCCACTGACAACATGAAATACATCTATCAACAAATCATGGTCACATGTATATTATAGAATATAGAGAGAGAACAGAATGGCTCAGGACTTGCTTTAGTAAATACTGACAGTTGCAAAAGAAAAAAAAAAAAGGTTAAGTACAGGTGCTTTGGGTCACCGTGGTGCTATTCTGGAAATCTAAACATTTGACCTACAAAGGCCACACTATAACATTTGGGTAACATGATGCTGCATATAAATACATAACACTTTACAAATAAAAAACAAAAAGAACAATTAATGTCAAGGCCTTTACAATTAAAAAGCACAACAATAATTACTATGACAAAATAAATGAACAATGCTTGAAAAAAAGCAAACATGGCATGGCAACAAGTACATGAGAATTTTACAGATTGGTAAAGATACCACACAGGGCAAAGTCACTACAAAAAGGGGGATACTAAAATGCATTATGGTTATACTCAACTAAAATGTTACTCTTACAACGCTTTAATCAACATCAAAACTCTTGCCTAAAAGTGTGTGACCACACAGTCAGAAGTCCTGTAATATACTATGGATCCTTTTCCACTTGTCTTTGTTTCATTATATTTTTAAATAGTGAAAAACATGATTTATTTGGATTTTTATGCTTTAGAGCCCTTCATTTTTATACCCAATAGCCATAAAGTAGGATTTTATTCAAGTTGCAATTTAATCACTTATTTTTTAATGATTAAGTGAGAGAGCTTTAAGCATATGGTATGTTGAACTTCTGACAGATGTCATTTTGCAGAGCTAGTAACACATCTTTAATGAAACTCTCATTACAGAACATAACATTTTGCTACACGCTTAAAGTTTCATTATCCACAGATCGGAAATATTTTTTTGGTGTTAAAAAACAATAGTCAACAGACAGCCAGTCAGAATAAACCGAGGAAGAGACTATTGAAAATTGAGGGATTGAAGAAAAAAAAGAGAGATGGACGGACTGATTGATGGATGGGTGGATGGTCAGACAGACATCTACATCTCATGGGAGAGGACTTCATGCTCAGGTACACTATTAGCGTGGATTGCTGTCTGCCCGTTTGGTTGCGTGTTATTCTCATTAAGTCTGCGTACGCGGTACATCTCGTAATGGATGCTGCTTGTGATATCTTTGATGTTCTGCATATGAGTTCTAGAACACAGATAGACCGAGAACACTTATATTAAAATATATTTATTAACAAATGAACTGTAGTTTTTTTATACAAACACTCTATAAAATGTAAATGGTGAATCATTGAATACCTGATGAGCAGGTCCCGCAAGTAGGCAAACTCGCAGTGTGCGGTGTTCTCAACTGCGAAAATAATAAAAAAGATGATGATGGGGTTTTAGAGAGTAGCTTTGTCATAAAAAAAATGATGGTATAAACAGTCTGTCACTGTCTGTTTCTATATTTGCTATTGTGCTTGAGATGTAGTAGCACCTTATTGCCACTAGATGGCAGTACTGTATCAGACAACACAGAGTATTTGAGCCGCAAAATGCTTCTTAAAGTAACATCACATTTAAAATAGGCCACTGTGAGCGTGAGCAATTGCATTAATAAAAGGAAATGAAATCTAATTTGAACTTGTTCCATTTGAGTGTGGTAAATTATCACAGCCAAACGAATCAAACTATTTTTTTTTTTTTTTTATTGATTAGTGGAAGTTAAACACTAACATGTAAGGGTGAAAATTAGTACTTCTATTGTTAATCTGTCAACACTCTTCACAGATTAATGCTATTAGACTGGTTCTACCTATAACCAATAAACTTCTACCACCCTCCTGTCCATGCAAGGTTGAGTTTTCTTATTAATTTTGGCCACAGACTTTCTATGAGGAGGAGTAGTTTGCATGGTACATTGATTTATTTCCTTATGCTATCTATTCCTGTTGGGTGAATCAGGAATAGGAATTTGATTTGCTCTTGGCAACAAGAATGGAAACCAGGTCCCATACTGTAGACACAAACACCAGATAGATATGTGAATTTGTGTATTAGGGCTTTACGTTTAGCAATTACCTTAATTATACAGCAATTACATTTAATATATTTTGCAATTAACGTTTTTCATTTAGTTCCATCCTGTTCCTCTCACATCATGCCTCAAGACAAACAAATGTCAAGGTTGAATCTGCTATAAAATAAACAGTTTTCAAAATTTGAAAATAATTGATATTTCCTAAAGTGCATTAATTACATATTTCATTTTCTAATGCTCTAAAATAATGTTATCAAATTTTAAATATCAAAGAACAGAATTAAATACTTGTTTCTATTTTTTTTTTTTTAAGTGTTAACAACATTAAAAACATAACGGCATTAAACAGTTAAACGCTCCATAATGTACTGTAGAGTAGAGACCTGCACTCCCGCGGGAGTACAGCGGGTACCGCGGGACCCAACGCAACAGGGTGCGGCGCGGGACAACCCTTGATGGGGAGTGCGGGTGCGGGCGGGAAGAGACTAGTGTGTGTGCGGGATGCGGGAGAATAAAATAACTCGCGGGACTCCCGCAAAATAGAAATGATCTAAACATAAATTGTCTAAAACATATAAATTGTTATTTATCTGTTGCACAAAAGCAAAAAGAACAACTAATATTAACATTAAATGATTGACATGCGCAAGCTAGGCATAGTTTCTATTTATAACACGTGTTTAAAGGGTTGCGCAATGTAGCCAATCACAGACTCAGCTGTTGATTTCTGGAACGCAATGGCCAATCAGAGGTGATTAAGTTAGAATCTACTCACCGCAGTGCTGAAATTGCGTGTGCAAACATATTTACACAGGCTTGCACATCACATCATGCCATGATTCTTGAAATGTGGCGCACCATTCATAATGCTCATATCATTCCCTACACATCCCTGATATCCACACATGTGATTTCTATGCTAGATAGACCATAGATGTTCCATCATATCTCTGCTGACTGTCAATTGCATGTACTCACACATGAAACTACACTGTTGCCTAATATGTGTGCAAAGCAAGAAGTGCAACTGTATGTGCATTTCTGACATGTTCCTTTAATACCAACTTATAAATGAAGTGGTATATATTCAAAGCAGGGGAATGTATTCTCAAACACTCCATTACATAAGCTGATCATATATTTATGAAATTATTGTGAGAAATTATAAAACAGGCAGTGTTGCACAGTTTAGTACCGTATGTGTCTGTTGTTTGTTCATAGTAAGCAATAATGCATGATAAATCGTATGAATACAATGACCGAAGTATCATTGTTGCTTTGCACATGATGTTAACTAACTGTTCATGTAAATATATTTCTTTACTAGTGCCTTATATCATATCATCAGAGAACGAAACTGAAATTGCTATCCATTCTAGAACATGTATATTGAGATTATGATGTCACTGATTATTTTTGTAATATGAATGTATTGCACTCAAAGTCTTCCTGGGATTGTAATATTCTTCATATATGCTCATGTAACATCCTGTGTTTCTAAAGGATTGATCCCCATGTTTCAACTTTTCAGCAATGCCAGTATAAAGTCTCTTCACATCAACATTTTGACATTTGTGCAACATAAAATAATCCCTTAATTCATTAACTCACTCTTTTGCAGTTAAATAATATTCGGGTTTAGTACAAGTTAAACTTGTGGTATAATGTTGATTACCACACACATAACTTCTTCTGGGTTACAGTAAGGCACTTACAATGGCAGTAAACAATGCCTATCCATAACTGTTAAAATACTCACTTACGTTTCAATAGTGCAGGCATGATTTTAATGTAAAAAAAAGCATATTTGTAAAGTTATATTCAATTCTGCACCTTAGTTGTCATAACTAATTAGTGTTTTTTATCAAATTATTAGATTTACATTTTTGCTTTTAAATCTTCCAAAAATGGTCCCCATTCACATCCATTGAAAATTTCTCATCTTAGCCTAGATTTTTTTTCTGTGATAATAAACATTATGCCACAAATTCTGTTGATCAAGGCTAACATGTATTGAATGCATTAGCATAAACCCACATGGCAATGATCAGATCTTGTTCTATTCACCAAAAAATTAGAGCCTAATAAAAAACACTGTGCTAAACAGTCGCAACTTAACATATTTTTCTGTTTCCGCTGAAAGCAAGAATGCTGCACAATACAACGCAGTCGCAACCAATCAGAACATATTTGATGTTTATGTGAAAGCAGAATTTTGAACCAATGAGATTTCACTGTGGTTGGGTCTACCCTGCATGATGCAGAGCAAATAAAAACAAGCAGAGATAGTGAGTATGACATGTCGCGTCTGGTTAGGAGATGGTGTTGAGCTACAAATGCGTCAGTTCGTCCACCCCTGTGTGTTTTCATACTGCATGTGTGTGCGTATAGTGCAGCTGGTGTCCATCTGAAGAGCCTTAGCACTTTGTTAACACTGTACAAAGGTGTCTGATGTGTCCAGTATGATGTGTATGAGTAGTTCCTGTACTAACTATTGTCTGATGTTATGTTCTTCCTGCTTCTGTATTGAATCATTAGCCATTTATTGTGTAAAATACATCAGCGACCTTAAGTGAGTTTGCTAAAACGGAGGAGTCTGCTAAAATGTCCAGTAATGTCCTCTGTCTAAGTCTTCTTACCCAGCAGGGTGATGAATTAAGTGTCTAGTTGATTATATAAATGTATGGTATACAGTAATTTTGATGTTGCTATAGAGAATATGTTGTATACCTGAGGTAATCTATCTATCTATCTATCTATCTGTATATATATATATATATATATATATATATATTTGAATAATAAACTTACAGAATGTATGCAATAAATCTCTTTGAATACTATTTCTGCCTGATCTCCTACATTTAGTCGAGTCACCTTATACAATATAGATTGTTTCAAGGCAGTTTCACAGTGATAAACAGGAAATAGCAGGATCAATTATGGAAAATCAACTATGGAGACAGTTGAGATTTGGCTGTAAAGCAGCTCTAAAAGACAATAGTGTCAATATTTTGCTCAAGTCAGTTCAGTGTTCGTTCTCTTCAGATCAATAAAAGTGTGAAGTTAATCAGCTATAAGCAGTTCTACAAAAGGCATGTACAGTAAGACTTGTACAGGATCTGTCATTACAGCAACATATACAAAACATTCTTATGGCATATACAGTCTGAGAGAACAAGTTCAAATGCTTCTATTTTGCACCAGGTTAACAATTGAAGAGAAAAACTGAAAAATGTACACAAATTTATTAGGTATTCACCATACTTCTTGTCACTAATTTGCTACATTTGTAACTTAAATCTATCTATCTATCTATCTATCTATCTATCTGTCTGTCTGTCTGTCTGTCTGTCTGTCTATCCAACAAATGCATTCATTCAAAATCTTTTTTTTTAGGTTTTAGATTTTGAGTGGTCTCAGACATATATTTATTTGACTTTGGAAAGTTAAACGTACAGATATGCTGAATAGGCATTCAGAGTTCATCGAGACGCAATTATATGTACACAAATATGGCAGCAGTTAAATATATGTAGATATGACATCATTAAGGGAGATTGACACAGTTGATGATAAACATTTACTTTTAGTAAATAAAATCAACATTACGATATCATTACTGATCATTACCATAAATGTCCCTGAATACTTGGGGTGTGTACAGCTCTTTTGTTTTGACAGGTTGCTCACTTACTAGAAATGGTAAACGTACCCCAGCTTGGTTCCATCCAGACAGTGGCGACCAGTTCCATTGGTGACCCCGAGTAAGTAGGGCACGATATGCTACATCTGACATTTAATGGAACACCACATTAATTATGTTCTTTTTGCATTTTGTGAAAATTTCAATTGTTTGAGGGAAAAAGTACCTCACAGGAAGTGACGTCAAGGTGTTTCCAAAGCTGAATACAAAGTTTCTGTCAGACCTCAGGAACTTCTGCTCACCAGTTGAACAGAATTTACTCTAAGAGTTAATGAGCCTCATTCATGAAACATTCGTAAATACCGTATTGACCCGAATATAAGACGATGTTTTTTTCTTGGAAATACATCTGAAAAAACGCGGTCGTCTTATATTCAGGGTCTAGACTTTGACATGTCAATAATACACCCACAACAATAGGTGGCGCCAAATACGCATAAAACGAGTGTGCCATGAAATACGTAATGTAATGCGTGTTGGAAAGATCGCCAGTAAAAACAAAAGAAAAAGAAAACATTACAGCTGCATGAGTCGTGACTGTCAAGTTAGCCTGATGGAACCAAACTCACTTTGTGATTTTAAAACGTAAGACAGTACCCAGATTTGAAGACTACAGTAAGATTTAACTTCGAGAAAAAACAAGATTTGTTTTTTAAAAAGCCTTTTTCCAAAAGGTACATCTGGAAAAAGGGGGGTCGTTTTATAATCAGGGTCGTCTTATATTCGGGCCAATACGGTATATGAGTAAATTCTGAGTAATTTACTCGTAAAACGGACATTCCCGAAAACTCTCCTCCGGATTCAAAAATACTTCGTAAAGGTCAGATTTGATAGTTAAATGTGTGTATGTTAATGAATTCCAATCATTCGTAAATAGGGCGCTCGTGCACACTCATTTACAATTAGCATAATCCCCGCCTATGAATTATAGCTACGTAAACTGCGTGTCCAGGAACGCAGTGGAATATTCTGGTCTACTTTCTCAGGTGCCAGCTGGTGGTGCTTTGAGAGCGCTTTGGAGGCACTGCATTTTTCTGGAGTGACACGTTGTTTGCTATGATTTGGAATATTCAGGGCAGTAACATGTTAAGAGTATCTTATTTTGAAGAATATTACTGAATATAAAAATGCAGTAACCAGCAATATTAACTTCTCCATTGTTGTGTTGTACAAGTATGATCATGGTTGGTCAATGTAATGTTTGTCCCGCCCCTCCTCCACTGTGATTGGACGGCTGTGTAAAAAGGGACAGTGACTAGCTTTGTGTTTTACCGAAAGTTAACGAGTAAAAAACGAAAAAAAGACAGGGCAAATTAACTCGTTAGATATCATTCTAATACATAGTTAATAAAAATGCAGTGTCATCAGTTTGTCTAAAAGAATAGAGAACGTTTGAATGTTTTATGCACCATTTACGCGTGGTAGGGAGCAGGTGTAAATTTCTTTCGTACCAACTAACATTTTAAAAATAAGAACATTTTCATGAATCTGAAAATTTACGTCAGAATGACTTTCTGAATGATTTACACAAAAAAATTGTTCTGCTCGTGTTTCATGCATGAGGCCCAATGACCGTAACATGTTGCACAATAAAGGCTGGAATACACTACACAGTTTTTGCCCAGATTTTTGCCTGGGGGAGTCAACACTAGTTATTGAAAGTCAGAGCAAGTGTGCAGATTTTGTGGAAATATGTCTGAATATGTTCACCCTGGTCCATTTATAGTATGTACATAGTAGAAAGTTTGTTGTGACTGACTCATTTTAGATGGAAAATATAGACCCTGAATTACTGTCAACATGAATTACTTATTGAAAAGCACTTATTCCATCAGACTTGATTTTATAGAAACTCAAATACAGAATCTTTGTGTGAATTTGGCAATTGAGTCTTTTATCCAGTTCTGCTTAATGCTGCCTTCGTGTTCTCCTGCAAAGTTCATTCTTTTGAGCATTGAGTCGCAATTACAACGACTTGATTTGACTTTACATGATTTTAGTCAGAATAAATTGAATGTATAGGGCAATTTCATATTTCTTTTTCATTTTGAATTTTTTTAGGCCTAGTAAAATTACATGAAGAACACATGAGGCTAATTTGGTTCATTCAGGCTTTGTCTATATTCCGGCATATTTATGCAGCCACAGAGAATGATGACAACAGTCAACACCGAAATAAAACCTTTAATAATTCAAATGAATTATAATCGATACAAATGTGCTTCTAAAATAAATGAACTAAATGAATCCTACTAATTCTACAGTTTCTTAAAAAAGAAACAGTGTTAGAGCCATTTAATTTTGAATAATTTAGAATTTGAATGCAGGATTTAATTGTTGACATGAACTGTGATTTAATATGGTGTCTATGTGCAATACCGTTTAAAAGTTGGGGATCAGAATGATGTTTTTTAAAGGAGTTTCTTATGCTCATCAAGGCTGCATTTATTTGATCAAAAATACAGGGGAAAAAAATGTAATATTGTGAAATATTATTACGATGTAAAATAACGCTTTTCTATTTAATATACATTCGAATCTAATTTATTCCAGTGATGCAAAGCTGCATTTTCAGCATCATCACTCCAGTCTTCAGTGTCACATGATCCTTCAACATTGATAACTCTAATAATAAATCAGCATATTAGAATGATTTCTTAAGGATCACAGGCAGAACTCACAGGCTTGTGAGTGCTGAGACCAGCGAGCTTGAGTGCGTCACAGCCGGCGGGCTACCAGTAGCTCGCACCGACACCAGCGGTGGGTCCTCCACGCTGGCTGCCAGTCTCGAATGCCTAGAGACTGACTTTGTGGTACTAGGCATGGTCGACATGATGTGAGCAGGCTCTGGCTTGGCAGGCTTGACGTGAGCAGGCTCTGGACTGGCAGCCATCTTGTGAAGAGGCTCTGGACTGGTGGCCATCTTGTGAAGAGACCCTGGACTGGCGGCCATCTTGTGAAGAGACTCTGGACTGGTGGCCATCTTGTGAAGAGACTCTGGAATGGCGTCCATGATGGGACGAGACTCTGGAAGGGTGGCCATGATGGGACAAGACTGTGGAACAATTGTCATTACTGGAACCAAACTGGAACCGAAGAGCATAATCCATGAATTGGGCCAGCGATCCACAGGGACCATCATGGATAAGGTGAGTCTTTAAAGGTTCATTCAGTCCATGAGCAAAGAAATCTATTAACATGAAGTCTGGGGGTAAGGACAGACGAGGCGAGAGAAAATGAGATGGAAGGATGAGGAGAGACAGAGGGGAGAGAGGGGAGAGAGGAAAAAAATTAATAAAATTCTCGGTCCGGTTCCCGGACACACTGCCACTTGGTCCTCAACCAGCTGAGAGGCTCTCACTCACGGTGCAATGCGATGGTACTGGACATCTTTGGTGGACGGCTCGATGCTCCTCTGCCTCCTGGCGGATGGCGATGGCTCCTCCTGTTGAGGGCAGCCGGCAGCGAGTCCCCCATTCCCTGCTCCTCCCAATCATGGAGGACGGCAGCAGGCTCCCGCCTCCTGGCGAACAGCGCCGACTCCTCCGCTCCTTCTCGGACGGCAGCCACCCCTCCTCGACCCATGAGCGTGGCAGTGAGCCCTCCGTCCCACCTCATCTTCCATCGCTCCAGCACCACCGCCTCGGGCAGTCACCGGCGGTCTCCTCTCCTTCCTGCTGCCCGATCTCCTCAGCACCACGATCCCCCTCAGCAGCGAGGGCTCTCGGCCCTGCCCCACTCGTCACACAGTACAACCAGGATTTTGTTGAGCAATGTCCAGATAAAACTGAGATGTTGGTGGAAGATCAAAAGTTTATGAGTATAATGGAAACTTCAGTTCCTCTGAGAGATGACCATTAGTACCTTAAACTGCCATTTAGTAACAGAGTTTTGGATGAGCAGAGAGCAGTACATTTGTTGAAAAAATTCAGAAGGAATCCTCGATTCTTTGAAGGATACAGGATACAGAGGATACGCAGAGGCTGTACCTGATGAATTGCTAAAACATAATGATGGAAAGTTGTGGTATATCCCACACCATGGTGTGTACCAACCAAGGAAGCAGACTATAAGAGTTGTGTTTGACTGTGCTGACCAAACAAGAACCAAATTTGACCAACAGTATTACTCAGATTCCGGCAAGGTTCTGTTGCATTGATGGCTGACATAGAAGGAATGTTTCACCAAGTTAGGGTGCCCAGTGATGATACAGACTTTTTGTGTTTCCTTTGGTGGCCCAATAGTGACATTTCTAAAGATTTTGCAGATTTTAGAATGACTGTGCATTTGTTTGGTGCTGGATCTTCACCCAGCTGTGCCAGTTTTGTTCTGAAACAGACAGACAAAGACAATCAAGAGAAATATCACAAATCAGTTATTGACACATTGCACAGAATTTTTTATGAGTCATTCCTGATGAACATAAGTTTAAAGAGGTAAAACAACTAGACTTGGACAAGGAAAACTTACCTGTGGAAAGAGCACTTTGTGTTCAGTGGAATGTGGAAAATGATACATTTGCATTTAAAATATGTCTAAAGGCACAACCTGCTACAAGACGAGATATCCTCTCAATGGTTAGCACTATATACGATTGTGACGAGAGGGGCGGGGCCGAGAGCCGTGGGGACGGAGCGAGGCCGGTGGAGTAAATGCTAATGTGCGACACCTGCGCCACAAACCGGTCTCAAGTCCCACGGAGGAGCTCCGGAAGGATAAAAGGAGGAGTGACGACAGTGTTGGACGAGAGAGGACCAGGCCTGGATTTTATTTTGTGTTTTGGTTCTGTTTGTGTGCGACAGTCGTCCGCGAGGGGCTGTCGCGCTATTTTGTGTTTATTTTATTATTAAAGTTTTGTTTGAACGTTCGCCGGTTCCCGCCTCCTTCTTCCCGAACTGCGAACTGTGTTACAACGATCCCTTGGGTTTTCTATCTCCAGTAATTCTCACAGCCGAAGTACTCCTCAGAAACCTTTGTCAGAACAAATATGGATAGGATGATAAAATTCCTGAGGTTTTCTCAGTTCAGTGGCAGAATTGGTTGGAAGAACTTCCTCAGCTACATGCCTTTCGTGTAAGTAGATGTCTGATTCCCGATGGATTTGGGGAGGCTACTACCTGCCAATTACACCACGTTTTGTGATGCTAGTGAGGTAGCAAATGGAACAGCATCATACTTGAGACTAAAAAAATAAAAGTGGCAACACGCATGTGTCCTTTCTAATGGGCAAAGGCATGGGTAGCTCCATTAAAGCACACGGCAATTCCAAAACTTGTTGCAGCTGTTTTGGTAGCACGGATGGATCAGTTCATAAATTCAGAACTGCAGATGGAACTAGCAAGTTCTGTGTTCTGGTCAGACAGTATGACAGTTTTAAAATACCTGATACACTCTAACAAGCATTTTCAAACCTTTGTTGCCAATCGAGTCTCTGCTATTAACAGCTTGACAGAACATACCCAATGGTGATATGTAACTTCTAGACTTCACCCTGCTGATGACACATCTCGTGGATTGAAGCCTACTGCATTTATTGCATCTAACAGATGGATAGAAAGACAAACATTCCTTCAGATGCCAGAGTCAGAATGGCCAAAGCTAGTTCTACATGGTTAAGTAGCTGCTGATGATACAGAGGTAAAGAAGGACATCAAAGTGTGTTGCACTATCAAAGTTGAAAGCCCAGCTGATAAGTTGGTGTCCCATTATTCATCATGGACAAAGCTAAATACTGCTGTGGCTAGGATACTTAAAATGAGATCTACTCTAAAAAAATAAAATCCTGGAAAGAAAGACTGCTATAAAGAAGCAAAAATTGGAACCACAACACCTTCTTGTTAAGGATATGAATCAAGCAGAACAATGTATTCTTACATTACATTCAGTCAACATTTTCCTGAAGAATATCAGTATCTACAAAAGGAAAAGAATTGTGTTGGAAAGTGCAGTGCAATATACAAACTGGATCCTCAAATGTTCCGTGGACTAATCAGAGTTGGTGGTAGACTTTGCCGAAGTGCACTACCTACTGAAGAGAAACATCCTGTCATCCTTCCAAATAGAAGTCATGTAACCACACTTGTTATACGATACCTGCATGAGCAAGTTGGACATAGAGGAAGGAACCCCACACTCTCAAAATTGAAACAGAAGTTTTGGATTCCACATACCAATGCTGCTGTGAGAAAGGTTATAAGGAATTGCATTACTTGCCAGCGCTTAAATGCACTGAAAGGAGAACAGCAAATGTTTGACCTTCCTAAAGAATGCTTAAAGGCAGATCTCCCTCCATTTACAAATGTGGGGGTAGACTATTTTGGACCATTTTTGGTAAAAAGAGGAAGAAGCAAGGTAAGACGATAGTAGAGCAGTCCATCTAGAAATGGCTGAATCTCTTGATACTGACTCGTATATTAATGCCATATGTCATTTTATTTGCAGAAGAGGTCAGGTGTCAGAGATGAGATCAGATAATGGAACTAGGCTAATTTTGTTGGAGCAAACCGTGAACTTAAGGCAGCACTGAAAAATCTGAATCATGCAAAAATCCAGAAAACTTTCCGCAATGGTAACATTTAATGGTTGTTTAATCCTCCATTTGGAGCACATTATCATCATGAGTTTTAAGGAGCAGCTCATTGATGATGTAGCGTCTGGACCAGTCAGACACACAATTTTTTTTAGTTATATTTAACAAATATTCTGTAACACCCCTCAGTCAACAAACCAACTATGAGGGTCTATGGACCCTTCCCCTGAAATGCATCTAACACCTCAGCGATCTAAACGAGAGTGTATATTATATGTTGATACACAGGCAATATATTAGTGTTCTAAGAAACTTTAGTAATTTTGCATCAACACCCAATCGAGTTCCATATGCAAATTACCATGCTCTCACACAAAGGGTCATAAAACTCCCCAGTATTTCCAACTTCCCACTTGGAATTTTAGCCTTTCTCATTGGACAAGCCCATCCTGAGAGGCGTGAATCTTCTCAGGCTCACGCACAGTTCCGCCCATGTTGTTTTTGTTTTTGTTTTCTGCTAAGTCTTCTGCTAAAACCTTCTGATTGCGGCCCGTGTGGAGAGCCTGAGCCGGTGCGGACGTGCCCGGTGGGCTCCAACTCATAGCCAGTCAGTCTACGGTTCTGTTAGATGCTGAGAAGATGAGGATGTGAGCTAGAACTCTCCTGGAACCCTTAAGTGTGCCAGGCTTCGGCCTTGTCTTTCCATCCTAGGATCTCAGCTGATGTCTCTCTTAGCTCTTTTTCACATTCCACTGGGAAGACACTCCCAATCACCATCGAGTCAGAACATCTTTGGAATACATCACTCTTCAGACCCGGAAGAACGTGATCGCAAGTCCAAAATCTTGAAACCATCAAGACTTTCATCCGAGACTGCATCCAGACACTCGTTCAACGACCAAGGCAATGCAAGTATCGTACATTTAACTAAACGAAACAGTGTTAGTGTTTAGTAAATAAAACTCTTGTGCACAAATTACATGAGTTTCTGATTCTGCCTTGCAAATTAATGTCCCTTTTCGATTTTGATCCTTACTACATGCTCTAATGCATTAATAGTCATAGTTTTTATCCGCACACTCAAATGCTCATGAAGAAGAGTGCTAAAGCGCGCTGAGTCATGTAATTTCACCTCAGTTCAGAATGCTTTTATGACGCGAGATTAATGTAAACACAGCCCACTGTGAACACCTTTGTAATTCGCTTAAACATGTTTGAATTTTATGAATGATTATTTTAGGTTCAAGTGTGTGTAAGGATTTGGAAACAAGCAGAGTACTGCCGTTTCTAAAGCATGCAGTGCCATCTGCTGTTCAAAACTAAGCTCAGAATCGATTCAAGAAAGAATCGCGATGCATTCGGTAAATCTCAGAATCGATGCTGAATCATTTCTCGATTCTCGATGCATCGATTTATTTTCCCAGCCCTACTGTGGACTATACTTTTTTGTAAAAATTTTGGCTCCACTAATAGAAAGTAATTGCTAGATTGATCGCAATTAGGGGCTGGAATGTTGGAGCCTTTTAAGTTTGAATGTTTTTGAATTTGAATGCAGGATTTAATTGTGAACTGTGACATGAACTGTGATTTAATATGGTGTTGATAAATATAAAAGTGATGACTTCAATTTTGAAAGGGGACACTGTATAATGAGTGTCTAATTTGGAACTAGGTGTGAGTGAAGGTGGAGAGAGCATACAGCTTTTGACCAATACAGCTTATATGAGATAGACCAACTTTGAAAGTTGAAAAGTTTTTTTTTTTTCAACTTAACCCTCTACTGCACACATTTTGATGGTACATGATAAAAAATTATTCCACATCATTTTTTGGTTTATTTGGGAACATTTTATTGATAAATCATTTTTTTGACCACCCCTCACCCTCCATCTCAAAATATTTTTTTGTTGCCTTAGGGCAGGGGTAGGCAAGTTCGGTCCTAGAGAGCCGCAGTCCTGCAGAGTTCAGCTCCAACCCTAATCAAACACACCTGAACAAGCTAATCAATGTCTTCAGGATTACTAAGGCTATAGGCAGGTGAGTTTTGTTTTTCAGGGTTGGAGCTGAACTCTGCAGGACTGCGGCTCTCTAGGACCGAACTTGTCTACCCCTGCCTTAGGGCAACGTTGTGCAACAATAGTGTAGAATCATGGAGAAAATTCTCCATTCACATGTCATAAGACAATGTTCAGAGGGCAATACAAAATCACAAATCTGTCAAAAAATGTCAAGAAATCATTAAGTGAAAAGGGAAAAACACTTGAAACACATTGATAGATTGCATTTGATACAGACGTTAGTTTGTGTCGTAGTGCAGGGCTGGGAAAATTCGGTCCTGGAGGGCCACTGTCCTGCAGAGTTTAGCTCCAGCAACAATTAAACACACCTGCTTGTAGCTTTCTAGTGATCTTAAAAGACATTCATTAGCTGGTTCTGATGTGTTTGATTAGGGTTGGAGCTAACTCTGCAGGACAGTGGCCCTCTAGGACCGAAGTTTCCCAGCCCTGATGTAGTGTGTCGTGTCATATCATGTACTCCATGGAATGAGATTTTACTCCGTGTGAAACTTCAAAAAACACTTCTTCTCTGCTGTGAAACAGAGGTGCACGTTACAGTTTTTGCACATCACTTTGGGTATTCCTGTGCACCCAGGAACCTTGCATCTTCCCTTTTTGTCACACATTATTTGCCCGTATGTATTGTCAATGGGAAATCCTGGTTAGGGATGGGAGCCGTGGACCCCTGCTTCCTTACCCCTGATCGCACAAAGTTGCCCTGAGGCAACAAAAAGTAAAACTGAATTTCTGAACATTGATCAGAATACTGAACATTCTGAACAAAAATCATAAAACCTGACAAAAGTCTTCTCTACACCTTCACATACACACACACGCACGCGAGCGCACACAAACACACACACACACACATACACACACGTTTTATGTACAGTTCATGTCATTTTAAATAAGAATACTAAAGCAAATAATCTTGCCTTCTTTTCACACCATGTGCTCCTGTGACCATATGTCAGAAAAGGAAGTCCTGTCTTCAAATTGTGCTTGATAGTGACTCCCACACCTTATTGGACTGTTCTTTGATACTTTTCAAACATGTTAATTGGTTGCAATCATTTAAAAAAACATGTACTGAACATGGGGCATAAGAAAAACTTTCTGTTGCCTGAGGGCAACGCTATGCTGTAGAGGGTTAAAAATAAATCATTAACATTGAGTATGGAGATCATGTTGTGAAGTTTGTGCATCAAAGAATCCCTCAACCTTCCACACAAGTTAGGTGGCTTAAAATTGTATTAGTTGTTGTGGACAATAAAGCCCCTACAAACAGAGATGACTAAAAATGCATGAGGAAGTATTTAAAAAAAAATAGATCTGATAAAATATGATAACGTATATTTTTGTGTTGACAGGACTTTAAAAATTCAATGGGAACCCAGGAGACACAAGAACTAAAAATAAACCCACTGACAACATTTTTACATTCTCTTGTTAAGTCAAATATGTATGCTCAGCTTAGCAGTCTCTCGTCACTACATTACCATGCCAATCCCTCCGAGAGTTGTCACGACAGAAATATATTTACTGTACAGTTTTAAAGTATATTTTGGAGAACTATATTTTGAGAATAAATATAGATTTTAATGTAATATAAATGCCATTATACTCCTTTAGGGTATAATGTTCCTTTAGGGTAAACTGAAACTATTGAACTTCTTATTACTTAGAGTAATTTACATCTTATAAATATTGATTTCCACTCTAACATCCTCCAAGATTTTTTTTAAGTGTTAGGTAAATATAAATTATTAAATATATATAAATGTAAATTATATAGATAAAGTGAACATGATAAAAGGAGGTCCTGACAACAGTTAACAGCTACAGCAGGATCGTCTGCCACTGTGCCGTTTTACTTTTTGACAGACTCCTTAACTAATTCACATTGTCTTATATTCATTTTTTTTCTTCTGACCTTTTTCAGTGGAATTTTCTTTTTTCGTTCCTTCTTCTTCTTCTTCTTTTTTCCAAGATTAAAATTAATTCTACTTTTTTTTGTAGTCAAGTCAAACATTTAAACACAATAATTACAAATGAAAAAAGAAAAAAAAGCACCAATGACCAATATAATCTTACCTATACATAATACAGTTTCATAATGACAAATGATGTCTACACAAATTACTGAAATAAAATGAACAAGCTACATTTTATTTTACCCTATATCTGTGAGGTTTGTGTTTGTGTTCTGTAGTGTAGACCTGTTTTCCCTCCTTCTGTCCTCACTCCTGGTTGCCATGGAGAACTGTGTTGATCTCTTGTACCGAGAGCGATTGCTCTGTCTGCTCAGGACTGGATAATATTCACAAAGCTACAGTCTTTAAATTATACATCTCAGTGATGCTTTGACCAAACAGATAACAGCATAACCGTAAATAACAAAGTCTATTATCTACAAGGGCATAACCTACATGCAGAAAACGATCTCTCAAGTGTATTATCTGCAGTATGATTTAAGTATCTGAGCTGGAGAAACAGATCTTAAGAGAAGCTGAACAAAAATAGGCCCTGATTTGATTAATTGCACAATGTGTATGTTAATATGGGCAAAAAACAGTAGCTCATGTTGCTAGCAAAGCCAAGGTCACAGATTACAAAATTCAAGTGCAGTTGTTGTTTGTAGTTCATCTAACCCTTTAAATGTACCTTTGTTGGTGGAACCAAATGACAGCAGATTGATTTAATCATGTTAAATAGCATTGTTTTTAAAAATGTTTACTTAGATTTGACCACATGTAGCAAGTTTTAAGTAAAATATTTTTACAGTGTTTGCTCAATGTGTAAATCTATTCTGTCAAAAAAATGTTGTTAGAGTATTGTTTAAATTCAATGAATATTTTTACTCTAAATAAAATACCAAACGTGTAGAAATTTGTTTCAAGGTTGCATGCAAATTAGTACATTATTATATTTAATTGTATTAGTATATACACGTTAATCTGTTTTAGGGCAAATTGTGAACAAAAAGAAATACTAATGTTAGAAAAAAATACCATTTAAATGGGAATATCTCCTTCAGCTGTAGTGTCTCCCATCAGATGTGTGGAAAAAGACATTTGGCAACATACTGGAGTCTGTCTGCATTGCGCATTACACATCCACTCACTCACCCACACTCTCTCTCTCTCTCTCTCAAACACTCACTCTCTCTCTCTCTCTCTCTCTCACACACACACACACACACACTCTCTCTCTCTCTCTCTCTCTCTCTCTCACCCTCCCTCTCACTCTGTTTGTGTCTCCACTGTTCTGCTGCACGGGTTTGAGGAGCACTGCAAGTTTGCTGTGTTCTGACGGCTAGTAGGATGTGTATCATGGATGTATTATATTCTTGCTGTATGAATGTGAGGCTGTAATGTGAGATCTATCTTAATAACAAACAGGAGGTTTTGCACAGATCTTTCCTGCACTGCTTCTCAATCTGACTGCCCACGTAAGTACAAAGAGTCATTTTATAACATCCCCATTGCCATCAATTGGTATCACTCTCATTATTTGCGTTATAAATGCATGTTCATATTGGCAAATAGTGTCTTGATATCTGCTGAGAGCTAGCAAAAAATAAATAAAGTGAATAGATAAATAATTGTATCATTAATTATCATTATAATGATTTGGTGCCTAAGAAACATAAATTTTTTAGTATTTTTATTTTATTTTAGATTTTTTTACATTTATAATTATATTACTATAAATTATATTTATTTTGATTTAGATGCATAATATTAATAATAAAAATAATAATAATTTTTAAGATAAAGCAGAACCTCAAACAGTGGCATTTATGTATTGACAGATATACTAAGAGCATATATTCACTTACAAGGGGATATGTTCTGACTGCTTTCAGGACACTGCTTCCAAAGCTTGTAAATATATTTGAAAAGCAAGTCCTATTCAAGTTCATTTTACCCAATCAGATCATATTTGATCCTTAGAATCCTATTTGACATTACTGTGCAGTCTTAACGAGAACATTACATGCAATTGTACTGGAATATCTCGACTAGAAATTCACATAGCAATGGAGTTTAAAATCTGATTTCATCTTACTGGCAATCGTGATAGTCCTGTTGGGAACTCTGTGTTCTGAAAAACCTAATTTTTGCTCTGCTTTTGAATTCCAAAAGCAATATGATTCAAAATATATATTAGGATCCTTGGTTCCAGTAGAAATTGCATAGTTTGTCTTTGTGCAGGTAGGACATATTTCTTTTCCCTCATGGTATCTGAGGTATCTCATTACTCCCCTTATTTTCTGACTAGGTGAGGACACAAAGTAGGCGCAGTGCTCCACTGGACATGGAGATGGTCGATGTTTGGTGGAACATGAGGCTGGATGTCTTGTTGGGTCGTTGACTATTGAAACTGCAGGGCATTGGATGCGTACTCAACTCACCTGAACATCCGCTGCCATCCAGTACTGCGAGATTGATCTCCAGGATGACTGTGGTGGTTGCTGGAGATAATATGGATGAGACATCCTCCACTCTGCAGGGGCATCCACAGGACTCACAGTATTCCCCCGAGTGCTGCGAGCGAGTTGTTATCAACATCTCAGGGCTGCGCTTTGAGACACAACTCAAGACGCTTGCCCAGTTTCCCGACACACTACTGGGCAACCCCAAGAAAAGGATGCGCTATTTTGACCCTTTAAGGAACGAATACTTCTTTGACAGAAACCGTCCGAGCTTTGATGCAATCCTCTACTACTATCAGTCAGGGGGAAGGTTAAGAAGACCCGTCAATGTACCTTTGGATATGTTCTCAGAAGAAATTAAGTTCTATGAGCTTGGAGAAGAAGCTATGGAAAAATTTCGAGAGGATGAGGGCTTTATTCGTGAAGAAGAGCGTCCTCTGCCGGAGAATGAGTTTCAGAGACAGATTTGGCTGCTATTCGAGCATCCCGAGAGCTCAGGCCCTGCCAGAGGGATTGCGATAGTGTCCGTCATGGTTATTCTCATTTCTATCGTGATATTTTGCTTGGAGACTTTACCACAGTTGAAAGAGGATCCACACGGACGGCTCCAGGTGATAGGCAACAGCACGTTCTACTTCAAACCAAATATTCTTACCGACCCGTTTTTTGTTGTGGAGACACTTTGCATCATCTGGTTTTCTTTTGAGTTGATTGTCCGTTTTTTCGCTTGCCCAAGTAAACCTGCCTTCTTCAAAAACATGATGAACACGATCGATGTGGTTTCCATCATTCCATATTTCATAACACTTGGAACAGAGATGGCAGAGGACCCCGAAGGTGGAAAGGAGGCAAAGGGTGGAGGAGAGCAGGCCACATCTCTGGCCATTCTTAGGGTTATCCGTTTGGTCCGGGTGTTTCGGATTTTTAAGCTGTCCAGACACTCCAAGGGGCTTCAGATCTTGGGCCAGACTTTGAAAGCCAGCATGCGCGAGCTGGGTCTTCTCATCTTTTTTCTTTTCATCGGCGTTATCTTGTTTTCCAGTGCAGTGTATTTCGCTGAGGCTGAGGAAAAGGTTTCGTTCTTCACAAGTATCCCAGACGCCTTCTGGTGGGCGGTGGTTTCGATGACAACCGTGGGGTATGGAGACATGTACCCCGTTACTATTGGGGGCAAGATAGTAGGCTCTCTATGTGCCATTGCCGGAGTGCTAACGATTGCACTTCCAGTGCCTGTGATCGTGTCCAACTTTAACTATTTCTATCACAGAGGAACCGAAGGTGATGATCAGGCACAGCTCCTCACGGTGAGCAATCCGAACATCGCGTCCGATTCTAACTCCAGTCGTCGCAGCTCATCTGTCGTCAGCAAGTCAGAATACATGGAGATTGATGACGACCTCAAAAACAGCATTGATAATTTTCGCGAGGCAAACCTGCGAACTGGGAACTGCACAGTTGTGAATCAGAATTGTGTAAATAAGGGGAAGCGTCTCACAGATGTATAGATTTCCAATGTCGTTCTAGGCCATTATAGGATGCCCCGACTGTATATAGTATAGTCTATTCATGTATCAGAGTGCTTTAACAGGGCCTCTGATAATGTGTTATTTCATTGCGTATGTTTTATCCCAAGTCCACGAGAGTTGCTTTTATTCTGTCTGAAGAATGGTGGTCTAAAATCTGTCTATAGATACCAAATATTAAGTAATTAAAAGACAGAATTACTATTATATGTACTTGGGAAGGTTCGAATACTTGCATAAATAAATGACTTTACATTTTGCATACCCCGTTACTATTGGGGGCAAGATAGTAGGCTCTCTATGTGCCATTGCCGGAGTGCTAACGATTGCACTTCCAGTGCCTGTGATCGTGTCCAACTTTAACTATTTCTATCACAGAGGAACCGAAGGTGATGATCAGGCACAGCTCCTCACGGTGAGCAATCCGAACATCGCGTCCGATTCTAACTCCAGTCGTCGCAGCTCATCTGTCGTCAGCAAGTCAGAATACATGGAGATTGATGACGACCTCAAAAACAGCATTGATAATTTTCGCGAGGCAAACCTGCGAACTGGGAACTGCACAGTTGTGAATCAGAATTGTGTAAATAAGGGGAAGCGTCTCACAGATGTATAGATTTCCAATGTCGTTCTAGGCCATTATAGGATGCCCCGACTGTATATAGTATAGTCTATTCATGTATCAGAGTGCTTTAACAGGGCCTCTGATAATGTGTTATTTCATTGCGTATGTTTTATCCCAAGTCCACGAGAGTTGCTTTTATTCTGTCTGAAGAATGGTGGTCTAAAATCTGTCTATAGATACCAAATATTAAGTAATTAAAAGACAGAATTACTATTATATGTACTTGGGAAGGTTCGAATACTTGCATAAATAAATGACTTTACATTTTGCAATGGACCTTATCCCAAAATATGATCAGTTATTCAGTGACTTTGAAAAATTAAGATCAGCATGAAGAACTAATACTTTGTTGTACCATATGTTGACCATTTATTTATTTACTTGTTTATTAGCTCATTGTAGGTTATTGTAAACCATATACAAACTGAATGTTGATTAATTATGCAGATCATGGCATGTTTTATGAAACGTTGAGGTCTGTTTGATATGGTACTATGTATCCTGCTTTAATTAATACATGACATCAATACGAACTTTATCACATATAGCCAAGCCGACAGTATAACTGAATTACAACCACTACCCACTAAAAGCACAACTTTCTTTATCATCTTTAAAAACAAAGTATTTAAAATCAGTTCCAGGCAGTATTATATTTTAAAAGTATGACTTCATTTGTTAAAGCTTTATAAATGTACATATTCAATTCTATGCTTAATTAATCATAAGATCTATTTATCTATATTAAATAATTGTAAATTATTATATTTAATTATATGTTATACTTAATACATTTAATTGCATATTTAATCATTCTTATTTAAATGAATCATTTAATAGTGCCTTCAGTCCTCTAACTAGCATAGAGTGTCTCAACATGCAATAGTTACTGTAAAACATTTGCATATCTAATCACACATGATGTGTTGAGGGATATTCCAGAGCCGCTGGGAATGAATTTCAGGAAACGGTCCCTCAACATTCTTGTACATACAATAGAAGTTCATTTCACTGGACCAGGCATTGCTTTACAAAGAAATGTGAAACATGCAGTGTGTGTGTGTTTTGGAACATCTTTATGTATTCTTTTGTAATGGTGTTTTTATCATTGGTTGATTTGGATCTACCTCAGTGTGGTCATGCATAGTATGGTTGTGAATTCAAACTTCATAGCCTGTCAAATTATGTGGGGAGTGTGGGAGGGGATTTGGGGAGGTTTGGTGGGGGAATGAGTATGCAATGAAGGTGAAACACTTTATTTCAAAATAAGAGTCCATAAAACTATAATTACAAACAAAGTCCAGAAAGTGATGCTAAGCACAAGCGCTAATAGTGCTATATGATATGCACAAGTCTGCATCAGGGACTGTAATTGGTAGAAACTGCCATTACTTTTAATATCCGTAACAATGTGAGGTTGAGATCTAAAAAAAGAATACCTTTAATTTGAGTGTAAATGTTGTCTATCAAAACCTAATGCACTTTAATGAGAATTTATGTATTTATAGGTTTTGCAACAAGAATGACTAAAAGAACGAAAGGTAAAATAAAGAATAAAAACAACAACAATGTGTTGGTTTGTCCATGTTAAGGATGTGTGTGTATTTGCAGGACAGCATCTTAACCAGCATAGGTGTTTTGCAACCCTTTAATTCGTTCTTTGGGGCATTTATAATATTCACTTAAATAATAAACATCACAACTGGTGCTTTGCCAGCAAAATAAATAGCTGAGATTAAAAAAAAAAGAATCTTTAAGAAAATATATTTTTTACAATGTGTTTATACAGTTCTGTATAAAAGAAATACATGCCAGAGTGATGTTTATTTATTGTGACTATGGATGTCTACAGTTTGAGAAACACTTTTATATGAAAAGAATAGAATACAATACAAAACAGTGGACCAAAAATAGTTGTAAAGGTAATTTTTGTATGTTATAAAGATGGAAACAAAAATTTGAATGCTAAAATAATCAGTATATTGTTACAGTAAATCAAATTCGATATATCTGTGATACAGACTGGAAAAAATAGAAACAATATAATCAGACATCTAAAAATCAGGGTTCTGAATTATTATCACGTGTGGGGATTATCATGTGTATTTTCATCTAGGCTTCTAATGTTGTTAGCATCATTTTTTTTTCTTTTGAAGATGAAAGTGTTTGGTATAAATGAGTGAATGGAAATGTATTTCTGTATTAAAAGTACATTTCTGTATTTTTTTTTTTTATAACTGGGCCTGGTTTTCATGTTGGGCTTGTCATATGAGTTTTATGCCATAAATTAAACTAAAGCACTTTGATATTATGCATGCAGGCAGCTCTGGGCTTACGTTGCTCTGACATGAATCATACAAATGCTGGGAAACGCTTTTTCTTTCCTTTTTTAAATTAAATAATCAAATAATTTAATTGTGATCAAAATATATAAAATACTTTTAATATGTGTTATTTGTTGGCTGATAAGGTGCATTCTATGACATGACCATTTTAAGTCAAATTTTTTTTCTTACAGTTTTTAAAGAATGTTTTTCTAAATTCATTTCAACTCAGTCTTTAGGATAACTGAGAAGCTTCAAGGATTCACATTGATTGATAAATCTAATTAAAATCCTCATCTTGCCTCATAAAGGACTTGTTATTTCTGTTCCATTTCAATTCAACAGCTCACACTATGAAAGCACATAAAACTGGAAATGGGAACACAACATTTAAAACAAACAAAAAAAAAACAATTAAAAAAACATTTAAATAGCTATTAGGCTTTACATCACAGCCATGACTCATGTTTTTTGTATTTAATATTAAGAACTATTATAAAAAGGTTAATATAATTGAATATCCAATCCAGTATTAATCATGAAGGAATAAGTTTTGTATTTATTATTTGCCACAAACCCAAAGAAAAACAAGCCTGGAAAAGGAACTTTACATGAATTTCCTATGTTGTCTCAGGGATTTTTGGACTTGCATCCAAAATGGCATCTTCAAATCTTCTGCCACCTTAGTATATTTGATAATATGACGGTTTATGTCATATTTTCCCCACAGTTTGTCTTAGTTCCCTCGACAGATAACTTAAGAATATCTTGTGCTTTTTAAAAAAAAAAGTTAATATTATTTTCTTGATTGTTTGATCTTGATAATTGTAACATAACCGTTGAGTAACAATGGCATAAAAAATATCCGATCAAATATTTGTGGAATTGCCCATTTGAAAGCATCTCTTTTTGAAAAATGCTGTGCTACAACACTTTGAAGAAATTTATCTATGATGAACACTGAGTTGTACAAGCGATATTTGGTACAGTACAAAAATGTGAAAAATGTCCTACTTTCACATTAAGACAGACAATACTCATACAAACTCATATATGTACACACACATATATATATAATTTAACTTTAATGATTAAATACTTTTCAACAAATATTGATTAATTGATTATATGCTTATCTACTAAAATAATGGAAGTCCTATCTTTACCTTACTGCAATTAGACATTTGGCATTATAATACCTTAATAGATTTATTACATTAAAGCATCACATGCAAAGGGGAAATGCAAAGAGTAATAACTTTCGACTTATTATTTTGATCTTTAATAGCCATTACAAGTGATCTGGTGTGTATTTTCCATTGAGGTGTTTATGCATGCACATGGCTTGAGAAGCAGGACGGTTTGGCAGAGCCTTGAGCTCGGTGCATATAAGATTGGTGTGGGAGGAGAGAAGCAGGGAAAAATATAGACCTGAAGAGACTGGGTGAGAGAGAGAATAAAAATGAGATTGAAAATAAAGAAAGAGAGGTAGGCAGAAAAGAGCAGAGGGAGTGAAGAGCTAGTGATTCAGCCACAGCACGACGAAACTGGGGCCTGCACGCCTACAGGGGAGAACGAGCGTGTACGTTCATGCACATATGGCCAGAGATGCACAACCTAACACAAACGCATTGATTAAAAGCTGCTGTGCTCTTTACCACAGACATTTTGGGAGTTATTGTAGACTAGACTAAAAATAAGGCATTTTTTATGCCGACATATGCTCGCACATGGGGAGGCACAGCAGGAGGAGCATACATTCACAGACGGCTTTACTTGTGAAATCACAGAGCTACAGAAAGCACTGTAATGACCTTTGTGACAGGATGCATCATTTTACACTTACATTTGAAATCTTTCCACAGACCTTCTTCCCACACATTCCCAAGTGCCCGTTCCCTGGGTCATCCTCTCTTTCGCTTCCCTACTCTTCCCTCTGGCAGCCTACTCGTAAGGCCTGTTGCGTAATGCCACCAGTCTGTTCAATTATTGACAGCTCTTCCATTTCTCCATTGTACGGGTGGAAATCAGTGAGCTGATCTTTGTGAAACCAAACCCCTTTGAATGGGCTTTGTCCCCCAAGCTTCCCTCTCACCTAATCTAACCTGTCAACAACTGGTGGATTGATTGATAGAACCAATGGGCTGGCTTTGATTTCAAGCAGTGGAACTCTACTCGTCTCAGCCTACAGTATCCAAATACTGTTATCAGAGCTCATCTGGGCCAGACAACGAACATGTTAGGTCACAACCTTGTAAGATAACACTTTTAATTACGTTACATTAAACATTGAAACTTGTGTTTTTACACATGGTTCCAATCACAGCTTTTAAGCGCAGTTAAAGTCCATGAGGAACCACAAAGTCTGCCAAAAAGACCTCTACACTCGGACACACATAGCTTTCAATAGCTCCTCAGGTTTCATTTTCCATGGCCTATGTTCATGTTATAACACTGGATCTACTGAGGGACAGGCTGTATGTACTGTCACTCTTTATTCTGATGTCACCTGAAAAATGTTGAGATCTGGGGACTTTCTGTGGAGTTAGCAAGTCTGCTGTCAGGTGTTTCATATGACGACCAATGTGCATGGATCAGTTAGATGGGTTCAGTTTTACTTCTCGTGCACATTTATTCTTGTGACATTTATTTCTTATAATTGTGAGTTTAATTTTTGGCAATTGCACACAATTATGACTATGATACACAACCTTAAGTTTTGTAGTTGTGACTGTTTCTTATATCTACTATCTACATTTTTTTCTACTAAATGTGAATTTATATCCCACACTATGACATTATGTGCAAAAATGTTTTTTATATATCTATATGTCATAATGTGACTGATGAGAAAGTAAAATAGTATAAAAGTTCAAGACTTTGTTTTATATTCATAGCCAGTACTAGCTAAGTCGTGTGAAGATGTGTGAAGCTGGTGTTCTGTTTCCACTTGGATTCATCAGGTATAAAATATTCATATTCATTCAGAGAGCAATTGAACTTTCCTGCAAGGCTGAAAGCCGTCAGTATTCTGAACTTTTGACTTCTCAGACCACTCAAATGTCCATGAAATTTGTATTTGGGAGAAGATGAGAAGAAATGGACCTTAGGATCTACAAAAATCTACAAGCATTTCTCTTTTTCAATGTTGTAATTTTTTCTTGGATGGTGGCAGGCAGATGATCATGCTTGTTATATACAGTAGGTGTGACAGATTTGTTTGTTTGTTTTTTTCCCCAGGAATCTGCCCATTCATAATCTCACAATAACTTTGCAGTCTTCTCCAAAAAATTTATTTTCAAAATATTTAATCCTGTAATGCTATGTTATTTTAGTAAAATGCCTATAATGAGCTTATTGCACAAACATTATAACTTCATTTTCATGTTAAAACTTTGTTCTTGAAATCTTAAAGTTATTTATTTGATCATGAAGAGTAGCTGTGTATTTTGACAAAATGCATCTTTTTTCAACCAACATTTAAAAATCAGTTTTAAGATGTGAAAATGTGGTTTTACAAATGCAAAGAGCACACCCAAGACTTGACAGAGCAGTCATCTAATACATCAAGTGTTAGAGAGTATTCTAGGTCATTGTGTGTGGAGGTTTTTGCTCCAATAATTAAAACCACTGTTTTTCAGAATTTAGTTGTAGGAAATTACTTTTCATCCATTTTTTTTTAAATATCAATTATGTATTCTGTTAGTTTTGTGGACTGGTATGTTGTATCAGGCTGTGAAGAAATATAGAGCTGCTCCATGGTTTTTTAAATATATTTCCCAAGGGTAGCATATACAGGGTGAAAAGCAAAGGTCCTAGAACTGAGCCTTGTGGTACTCCATGCTGAACTTTGATTGATGATACCTCTTCATTTACTGCTACAAACTAATGATTACTATGATAAGTACTATTTAAACCATACCAATGCGATTCCACTAATGCCAACGTAATTTTCGAGCCTATTCAAAAGAATTATATAGTCAATAGTGTCAAATGCAGCACTAAGGTCTAGTAACGCTAATAGAGAGATACAAATATGATCACAGAGAGACACAACTACGATCTGATGACAAGAACAAATAATTTGTAACTCTAGTAAGAGCAGTCTCAGTACTATGATAAGGTAAATCCTGACTGAAAATCCCTGTAGATACCATTTCTCTCTAAGAAGGAACATAGTTGTGAGGATACTGCCTTTTTCTAGTATTTTTGACAAAAAAGGAGATTCAAGATAAATATGTAACTAATTCTCTAAGATCATTAAGAAACAGATTTCTGGAAGCACCTCTTTAGTAGTTTAGTCGGTATAGGGTCTAACATACATGCTTGTTGATTTAGATGATTTAACAAGTTTATACAATTCTTCCTCTCCTATCAAGATATTCTGAGAAGTTGAGACAAATCAGGAAGTTTATTAACAAAACAATTTTTAGTGGTAGAAGTGAAGTTCAACCATATTTGTAACAAGTAGGTGATTTTGTATCCTTGGCCAAATGGAGTATATATGAGAATAAATGTTCTGATAAGTCATCTCTCTGCTTCAGTATTTTAATGCCAACAACATCAATTCCATGTGACAATATTAAGTCTGTATGATTGTGAATCATACAGAGATGGATGAAGACAGGTCAAGTCTGCTCCAAAAACTTGTCCAATTGTCTATGAAACCTATATTATTCTGCGGGCACCACTTAGACAACCAGTCATTGAGTGACGACAGTCTGCTATGTATCTCGTCATCACGATAAGTAGTGAGGGGTCCAGAGCATATTACAGTGTATGACATCGTACTTGCAAGCTCACATACCTCTTTGATGTTATTTTTAGTGATCTCTGATTGGTGAATCAGACAACATTAGCCCCAATGTGAATAACAATCTTAGCATATATATGTTTAGCATTAGCCAGCAGTTTCAAATTTGCCAAGATGTCAGGCACTCTGGCTCCCGGTAAACATAATTCCCTGCATTTATCACATGAATCCCTCGCCGCTGACAGAGAAGGCTACACTAAACATGTGGCAAGAAGTGCAAGTAACAATACCAGGAGAAGAAGCTGTGACACTGTATTTGTTCATTGATTTTGACTCAACACAGTGTTAGCACAATGACAAGTTAACAGGCTAGCGAAATGCTAACATGTTGTGCTCCCTGCAAACAAGCCTGCACTGGCCCTTTACGGGCCCACTTAGGGCTAGCCTTAGGGCCCCCAGCGGGCTGCCAGTGCAGGGCCCCTGAGAATTTGCTCATTGGCAGAACGTTGGCCCCTTAGCCCTGGCCCTGCACGGGCAGCCCAAAGTCTTTGGGGAAAAAAAACAGTTATTATACATCAGAAATGGATGTAGTCACCACATAATTAATGTCTGTATTGTCAAAAATGTACAGTAGTCAAAGGGATTTCAAATCAATTTATTAAAAACAAAACAGAAAACATTCAGTTCAGGTTAATACAGCTACATATAGCCAAAAATGTAAATACACAAACGTACAAAAACAAAAGCAAACAAAGCAATGTAAGATTGTAGGATTTCGTCATGTGAAAGTTGATGTGTGCGAAAGTTTTATCTGTAGTAGATCAATGTCCAAACACTGTCCATAGCTGAAGTTGACTGATAGCAAATTAATAATCCAACCTCTCGTAATGAAAACACACCACAGCTCTCAAACAACAGACTCTTCCTAACCAGGAACAGTCAAAAATAGTCCAGACTATGGTCCCACGTCGAAAAGAACTTTAAATCCATATTCAAACTGGACCATGATGTGGTGTCCTCACCAATAAAGAGTCCTTCTAAAATGCATACAAATACACTGTCTTAAATTCTTAGCATCAATCCAAACATAGGCTATACATACATATAACATCTCTGCAAAAACATCCGCAATGTACACTTTAAAAACAAACAAAACCACTCTTTACTTTAGACTGGGCTTTAAATTACACATTTCCCAAGCAGGACACAGCACAATGTTTTCAGCAGGTGAGCCATGCTGGCTACTGCTGCTTGCTATTGCTAACTCCCTTTACCACATGGCTTTACTTAAGGAAACCTAAAACACCCTAGCACCCCTAGTGGTAAGGAAGAAAACTGCCCACAAAATTCTTATTAATAGGCTCATGGCTGTTACACCTCAAATATGGCCCGTGAGAGCCACTTTCCTGCAGAGTTTAGCTCCATCTTTGATCAAACTCACCCAACTGTGATTTTCTAATGATCCTGAAGACATTGATTAGCATGCTCAGGTGTGTTTGATTAAGGTTAGAACTAAACTCTGCAGGAAAGTGGATCTCGTGAGCCACCTAGTTGCATTACAGGGCTGCCTACACAAAACCTGCATGGGCCCAAAGGATACAAAAGTTGCTCTGGGCCCAAACGGGCTGGCCCACACTGGGCCATCATGGGATTAATGTGGACAGTCCACTAGTGTGGCCTGCTCACAGAGAGCCTGTGGTGAGCCCAAAGCTGTGGGCCTCACCTGGGCAAGCCCACACTGGGCCTGTTTAGGTTTGGTGTGGGCAGGCCCTAGCCAACGGTGCCCGCAAAAAGCCAGCATGGGCCCCGCAGGGGTATGTTTGCAGGGCTAGTGAAAGCAATTTACATTAAAAGCTAGCGGTGTCATATTAATATGATAAATAATATTAGATATATGGTGATGTTTCAGTTATATTTATCAGTTTAAATGACAAAGAATGATGGTAAGATAAAGATTCAAAACAAAGCTACACTGAGCTACAATCGCAATCTACTCAACAGCTAGGCAGACAGGAACCAGAAATCAGGAGACCACTCAACTCTCGACCACACATTCCCAGTAGATGGTTTGCAGTTTTTTAAGACCAATTATTTTGATAACTTATATGACCGCATATTGATATAAATGACAGATTTAATAATACAATAACCCACTGCATATGGACAGGGACTTGTATCTTTTTGATCAGTGACACGCTGCCCTTGTACTAGCACTCACAGAGGTCAAACTTGTGCGTGACCTGCAGGGAGTGAAACTGAGCTGGTTGTTGAAGGCAGGTAGAGGAGATGAGACAAACTAATTACTGATGTAACTTTAGCCTGGTGGGAAGGCCAGATGAAAGTGTTTAGATAGAGGCCAACAACACAAATATCCTCACATGAGCCAGTGCTCACAAAGGAAGCTGTACACATGAGACTTTATGCTGTAGTTATGTATTAGGGTATATTACTATAACCCTCAAACGGTCTCATTAGACTAGTTTGCAATACATTAAATATGTAGTTAAATATTAAAAACAAATAAACAAACAAATAAATAAATTTATTATATTATATTATATTATATAAATTATATTTATTATATTATATTATATTATATTTATTATATTATATTATATTATATTATATTACAGTCACCCCTATTTATTTTGAGCTTCATGGGATGTTCAATGTCTTACCGAGAACACAAAAGAAATGCAACTAATTTAGACGTTTGTGAACACAATTTCTAGCATATAGCAATGGCATTTGACTAGTAATCTGGAGCCACAGAATAAGGACACTGTGCATTTCTAAGAGGCTTCTGAAGCAGTTCATTACTGGCAAAACATAAATACAACCAAATATTTACAACATATATGCTGTATATTCATCAAAATACAAATTAAAATGTGTGTTTTCCAGCACAGTTATGTAATTATGAAATCTACCAGAAGCTAATTGGCTCATGTTAACCAATCAAACCTTAACCCCTTGCAATCATTTTGAAAATTTGTACAGCTGTGCACAATATACAGTATGCCGGCCTACTATATATACTGAAAAAAGCAAAAGCTGCATGTTTTGAACATAGGCAAACAGTTAAACAACACTCTCAAACTGCATGGGTAACATTGGACAATTACAAATAGTGCTAAAAACAATAGCTAGCAGCTCTGCGTTTCTCTGCCTCAGACCTGACCTGTATTGAGAGCACATTACATAAAGAGTGAGTGTAGATGGAGAGAGCTAAAACTGAGTTTGCCCTCAAGTGCCTACAGATGCTTCACACTTGACAGAGGAAGACTCCATGTTATGGTGATTCAATACAGTACATCAACAGTGCACGAAAGGATGTTTAATAGAATAAAAGAGGATTTTAAGTTTAAATACACTTAATTCATAGACACATGTAAACATACAAATACTTAATTCTATGTTAATGTCCAAGAAAACATAAACCTACATTATATTTGAATACACACTATAATCTACACTACACCCACACACACACAAAGCATCTAAATACAGTTTATTGTTTGAAATCATACAATAGCTTTGTTAACGGACTGGAATTTAAGACGATATTCAACAATAATCTCCAGTTATTTTGAGAATTGCTGGATCATTGAAACTGGATCATCAATCAATCTGTGAATGATTTGTCAGGTTCATTTAAATGACGTGACTCAAACTAACAAAATTTGGTTATCACGTTCAACACTAAACTCATCGAGTTCAACTAAATCATCTGCATAAATTCTAAAGTTAACAGCTCAGGAGAAGATTTACAGTAAGAAAATAGTTGTGTGAACGTATGAACTGCCTTTATAGTACATTTTGGTGTTTTTTTCTTCCATTTTTAGGGCTTTATGAACATTATTCACTTAGGCAATAGATTTCAGTATTTTCTATTTTATTTTTCATTTCATTTAATTTAATTTTATTTTATTGTTTTATTGATTTTGTTTTTTCCACAGTGTAGCTTAGGTTGACTGTTTCGACTGCCAGGTCAAACAGGTGTGCAAACTTTGTAGACCAGGGGGGTCAAATTTAGTTCCTGGAGTGTCACTATTTGGCAGAGTTATGCCAAGTTCACACTGCACGATTTTCAAAGACGTCGCATCACTGTTGGTTTCACACTGTACGACTATCTGGGGTAGCATTCAGTCGCTGCTGTGTTCACACTGCATGATGGAACGACGACAGGAGGTTACACACTGCATGACTTTACAATAGGAAGAATCGTCTGGTGCAGGGTTGCCAGGTTTTCGCTACAAAACCCACCCAATTACTACTCAAAACTAGCCTGAAAATAGCCCAATTGCTTTCGAGGGGGTCCCCCAGTAAAAATCGCGTTGGGGGGTAAAATACACATTTTTTTGGTGGGGTT
>NW_015631455.1:175818-186831 GCF_001515625.1 Sinocyclocheilus rhinocerous
ATTCCCTCAGATCGCGTCTTTGATAATTCACACTGCGTGATTGTCACTCGCGTGAACGAGCACCGATTTGCCTCCGACTTCGGGCATTTGTCAGCGATTTCGCAAAACCTGTCGGCGAGTGAAAAATCGGGCTAAAATCGTGCAGTGTGAACTCGGCATTAGGCTCCAACCTTAATTAAAGGTGCAGTAAGTGATTTCTTAGAAATGCTGTTGATATTTGAAATCATCAAAATAAATGCGCCTCTTCCCAAAAGGATCACACGCCTATCTTGATAGCTCCACCCCCATATTTACAAACATGCTATGCAACACAGGCAACCCATTACGCAGCATGAGTGAACACGCCCCTTACTGGTGATTGGCTGCAAGTTTGTTTTGGTGCCCGGTCCCTTCCACTTCAACACTGTTTCTCAAGCATCACTTACTGCACCTTTAAACACACCCGAATCAGCTGAACAAGGTTTTCAGGACTGGATGTTTAAATTTTATGCGGTGTGTGTTTGTATAAGAGAAGGGTCTGGGATGCTAAAATTATTGGTGTGAGTCAAAGATGGATGAGCGCTGCTGGCAGAAAGCTGGCAGACTGGAGCAGGGCAGGAAGCACCATGTCACATGGGGTGAAGGTTGTGCATGTGTTCGAGACAGGAACTGTGATAATTCATGGCAGAACTGAAATTCAGAACTGATTTGATCATGACTTTTTAATTTCAATTCCAGAATTCCAGTTGTGGTAGTAAACAGGATACAGAATTGTTTAGATATGGAGTAAGCTGTCCCATTAAACATCCTAATATAGGTTTTTAGCAAAGTGTAAACTATAGAACACAAAACAGTTAATGTAGCAGTAAATATCTAGCCAATAATAAACTGTATGAATGTATAACATTTTAAAAACATTTACATGTTTTTTTTTTACTAACTAATATTACTGAGATAAAGCTGATTTAGCAAACAGCAAACGTGCATTTAAACTTTGAATATAATGATCAGAGTGGCTCATAACAGCAGCAAGTTTGCGCGAGCTCAGGTAAAATGCAGGTTAGCTTTTCTGTTGTGTATTAGCATCTCACCACAGCTTAGAATCCTCCAGAGACAGAGACAACCGCAGGCCACCATATGCATTATGAGTCACAGTGTTCCCTTCTCTCTCCTGCCATCATCTCTCAGCTCATGTGCTTTCCCTGTTCCTCGACATTTTTCCTCGTGCACTGTAACGTGTAAAGCACTGGTGGTCACCAGGTCTTAGTTAAATGTAAAGGTTTAGTTGAGCAGAAGTTCTTGTCTCAGATTGGTCTGTGAGGCCTTGTGGTTGGGAGTGTAAAGACCCGTCATATGAGCAAATGCTGAGATTAGCAATGCATGGCACTTCTTTTGTCATCACCTCATTAATGACATATATCCCAGCTAAAGACAGAACGGAGAGGCACGACAACATGACAGGTAAAAATAGCACCACACAGTCAAGAATAACATTCTTTGCTTTTACACTGGTGTAGAAACATGAAGATATTTGTGTGAATTTTTCATTTTTGACAGAACTATTTCTTTAGGATCTCATCTGAAATGCAGTTCAGATCTCTCTCTCACATGTTCTTGTTTAGTCTGATCAAAATGGCATGAGCCATATTGTAGACATGCTACACATAGAATTGACCAGAATAGCTCATGTGGGTGACTTACATATACACTTACATAAGAGACTTCATAAGTGGAAAATAATGACTAATATAGCAACAGACATATAGAACTTACTAGATGCAAAATGTTAATGCATGCATTGTCATCCCCCAGAGTCTTCGCAATGAAATTTACAATGGATTGAAAAGAAATAAGTAATCCCCCCACTAATTTAGGAATATTTCCTACTTCAGTAAATCACGCTAAATTATAGTCTAACTACACGTGCCCCCCAAATAACACTTCTTTGACTAGTAAGCACCAGTTAAAATAACCTGTAAATAGCAAAATTTGTATTCTGTAGGCTGAAAAAAATTATGTGCAATATTAAAAGTTTGTTTGTTTTAAAATACATATTTCACTGAATTTGAAAGAGTTCACATGTAACAAAATCTGCATGTTCTCCACATACCTCAAATAGGTATCCTGGGCTGCAGTTGCAACAGTATAACATTTTTTTTTTAATAAATTGGTTATATTGTAAGTATAAAATTTAACATGTACAACATATTTATTTTTTTTAAATACACATTTTATTATACATATTATAAAGTGTGCCTCAACTTTGTGTCTGTGGTGCTACAATGGATAGCTCTCCTTTATGAAAAGGGGGAATTCTATTTAAACTATACTGTATAATTGTTTAATTTTTTTTTTTAATATAATTTTCAAATTATATTAATATTTTAGTTATATTAATATGTTAACATATATATAAACATACACGTATTTTATGTGTTTTTATCTAAATTTTGGTAAATATAGTCTTATTAATATTTTGAAGATGTCCCCTGAAACTATCATGATGGCAGTCTCCATTAAAAAAATAAAATAAAATCTGGATTTGTGCTAACATCAGATGGGCTAGATGTTTCACGCCTCTCCCACGCTGCACATGTGAACTGTCTGTGGTGTTACTGTCTTTCATGCTAACACTCCATAAATCCACAGACAATATACAACCATTTTTTAAGCATACATTTTGCTTCAGAAAATGTAATTTGAATTAATAATATTGTAGCCATACTGTTGATCAATTTCATTATTTTGTTCAATACATTTTTAATTGCATTATTTTATGCAATATGAAGTTTGGTGTTACTTCCAAATGTATCTGAAATTATTTCCTTCAAATTTAACCTTTAAATTTGAGATTTTCAGAAATTAAAATGATTCTAACCTAAGAATAAACTAAAAAAAAAATTATCACAGAGCATTTTTCATTTTTTTTTAAATAGTTTCAAATTATAATGAACAAATCTGATAGCAATAAATGTAAATGATAAATAAATAAATCTAAATCTAAATGTTCTCAGTACCACATGACACCAGTAGAGGGCGGGGTTTGACTTTGTATTGATTATTGGCTCTGGTTACATTGGTGCAGACAGCAGCACCCACACTTTGAGTGCATTAAAGGGATAGTTCACCCAAAAATGAAAATGTTGTCATTAATTACTCACCCTCATGTCTTTCTAAACCCATAAGACCTCCGTTCATCTTCGGAACACAAATTAAGATATTTTGGATGGATTCTGAGAGCTCTCTGACCCTCCCATAGACAGCAAGAGTCCATGATCAAGGCCCAGAAACATAGCAAGGACATCGGTAAAATAATCCATGTGACATCAGGGGTTAAACCGTAATTTTACAAAGCTACGAGAATACTTTTTGTGCGCAAAAGAAAAAAAAAAGACTTTATTCAACAATTCGCTGGACGTAAATTGCGTATGCTGTTTTGTGTCAGCTGCGCCACCTGGATACGTTGTTTTTGCTCAAATCAAAGTGTAAACAACGTAAACAGCCCATTGCTGTCTTTGGGAGGGTCAGAGAGCTCCCAGATTCCATCAAAAATATCTTAATTTGTGTTCCGAAGATGAACGGAGGTCTTACGGGTTTGGAACAACATGAGGGTGAGTAAATAATGACAGAATTTACATTAGTGTTTAGTTGTCTTTGTCATTATTATGCATTTCAGTAGATCTTTTTTGACACAGGGTTCTTGGTCTGATTATGCTAAATCGGAGATTTCAATTTCCAATTCACATGCCCTGTATTTCATGTGCAATGATGCCATGTACTGTAGTACCAAAGCTGATTAAAAAAAACAAAAACAAAAAAACAGGTCCTACCATTAAATATGATGCAGTTAACACAATCTAAAATGAAAAAAACTAAACAAAGTGTGAATTCATCAACATGATTTTAGTTTGTTTATATATATATATATATATATATATATAAACAAGACTAGTGGAAAGGTTGTAGATTAAATTATGGATATATAAACAAGAAATGATTGATGGAAATGGACATATACTGTATATAAGATTCTGATGGTACTACAGACCCAGTGGTTTTTATTCATTCAAGTACATTTAAGTGACCTCCAGTAACCAAGTATATTCCCCTACTGGTCAGTAGGGGTCGCTCAGTATTTGTGTGTATTTTCTAGTCCTGTTGTCTTATTTTGAATGTGTTTGATTCTTATTGCTCACAGTTACAATCCCATTCATCTCAAAAACATTTTCATGCATTGCTCATACAGCGCTGTAAGTGTGACTATGTTGAGCCGTGAAGACAGCAGACAAAGAAAAATGGTATTTCATTATTTCAAGATTTTACTACAGCATAACACAGCTGCTTCTGAATGGCTGCAAAGGCTTTTTTTTCTGACAGAAAGATGTAGTTATGCTACATAATGATGTAGCTACAGCATAAACCAGTGGCTAATGCTAACCAGTAAAACCCTGAGCCCTCATTCCTTTTACAATTTTTGGTAACACTTTATTTTAAGGTGTCCTTGTTACACGTTACATGTACTTACTTACTATTATAATAACAATTAATTATGCATAATTACATGCAAGTAAACCTAAGCCAAACCCTAACCATATAGTAAGTACATGTAGTTAATTAATATTACTCAGTACTTAAATGTATAATTACACTGTAACAAGGACACCTTAAAAATAAAGTGTAACCCAATTTTTCTTTTATGACGTGAATATCGTAAACTCTAATTTGGGCACTAACAAAGGCCTTTAGTCCACAAGATATTGGGACATCGATGACTCAGTGAAAATCAGCTTTTGTCAACAACATTGCATTATAACACCACCAGAATGAATGACAAATACATGTGTTTGTCATTCATTCTGGTGATGTTATATTGTGATGTGCACTCTGTCTTTCCGCCTGTTTGTTTACAGCGTTCCAGAGTGGCATTTCTGGATATGGAACACAAGTATGGCCAAATGGTGCGTCAGAAGATGGGCTAGATGTTTCACGCCTCTCCCACGCTGCACATGTTATCAACATTTAAATGATGTTTGAGGAATAAGCGAACTGATGCTAGCATAAACTATACTGCTATGTTTTTTACATGAAAAAGTCTTTGCATCTTAAAAATATCTGACTGACTGTCTTGACAGACAAATATATAGCCTATATATTGGTGCTTATTTGAGGGGGTTGTTCTGGGACATGTGCTGTATCATTCTCAGTCTCTGTAAACATGAGAGAGTCCTTAAAGGCAGAGTGAGGGATTTCTGGTAGCCAATGTTTATATTGGGGCATCCTCTTGAGTTCTGTCCTGAACTCTCTGTGGGCAGTCTTTAGGGCTCTCACATCACATTTAGTCTACACATTTACATCAGTCTCTGAGGGGTCTGACATCTGTCACCAACCACAGCCCATATTTATTATCATACACAAATGCTACAATATATTTACTATGACACACATAGGCTGCGTTTACACTTGGCATTAACATGCGATCACGGTGATCTGATCAAGCAGATCGGATCATTAGTCAATCAGGACACGGCGCGTTTACACTTGGCATTAACATGCGATCACCGTGATCTGATCAAGCAGATCGGATCATTAGTCAATCAGGACACGGCGCGTTTACACTTGGCAACATCAGCTGACTTCTCGATCTGGATAACCGATATTGATTATTGGCTCTGGTTACATTGGTGCAGACAGCAGCACCCACACTTTGAGTGCATTAAAGGGATAGTTCACCCAAAAATGAAAATGTTGTCATTAATTACTCACCCTCATGTCTTTCTAAACCCATAAGACCTCCGTTCATCTTCGGAACACAAATTAAGATATTTTGGATGGATTCTGAGAGCTCTCTGACCCTCCCATAGACAGCAAGAGTCCATGATCAAGGCCCAGAAACATAGCAAGGACATCGGTAAAATAATCCATGTGACATCAGGGGTTAAACCGTAATTTATACATTTTACAAATCAAAATAAATGTAGGAGTCTCACTAGCGCTCTGTTCTTCCGACAGATCGGGAGAGAGAGGGCGGCGTTTTGCGTGATGTCGACCTGCGAATGTAGACACGATGGCTGGATTGCGTTTACATTACACTGAGATACGATCACACAATGCGTCCTCGACTACCTCTGGACCAGGACACGCTGATCGCATAACATTCCGATCAGAAGCGCGTTTACACTTGTCTTTTCAATGTGTATGTGGACAACATCCGGATACAGGTCGCATGTTAATGCCAAGTGTAAACGCAGCCATAGTCTGTCTATAAGTCATATGATGAGTTTTTGCAATGGCAAAAAAGCATTTAGATTTTCAATGATGATGTTTGTAAAAAAAATATATATATATATAAAATAAAATATATATATATATATATATTTATTTTGTTTTCAAGTAAAAATCATTAAAACAAGATTTACTGTTTAATTATGTGATTTCTATGTCTCGTTCCACATATTTTCTCTGAAAACAAGGCTTAATGTTGCATGTGGTTTTGCTTGTCAAGACCTTTTCTTCTTTTAAGAAGGTTTTGATTGTTTGCAGCAGGTCACTTTAAATATCTGCCAATGCTCATGTCAGAATCCATCCAGCATAACGCAGTATTTGATCATAATTTAGTCGGCTGTATGTGCAATGAGGACAGCTCTGCAAATCCCAGTAGATTGAAAAGTGATGATCAGACAGTGTTATCTGCAGAAAACACACTCTTTCACATGTTCAGGAAGAGAAAGACAGGAAAGGATATCAGCGTGCAGGAATGCTCTGGCTATGATTTCCTCCTGTCGCTCCTCTTAATTCCTAATCTGAGGGGAAAACTGTCTATCTAGGGGATTTGTACAGCTGTCAATTAAAATCCTTTGACACAACCCTCCCCCCTCCCTCTCTTTTTCTCTTTTATTCACTGTTTTTCTGTCTTTTTTTCTTCTCTTCAATGGGGCTGCAAAGTCTTTAAAGATAACATTAAATTGTATTGGCAACCCATTTTACTACTGTAATGTGACATGTTTCTGAGGGAACAGGAGGGGGAAAAGTACAGTGTAACGTTTTATCTATCTGGAATTGACTGGATGGTTAATTTTATCCAATAGCCTGTACAACCTAAACTGTAAACGTTGTAAAAAATTATGAAAAACCTTTTTATTCTTTATAACATGCATTGACGAATCATTCATAATAAGATCAGGAATTCTACAATACCGGTAATTTTCCAATCAATATCCTCAAGTAAAGGAAACGCTTGTTTCTATCATTTTTCACCAAATATAATAACTTTCTCCATCTATAGTAATATCTATAATAATATCACACCTCACTTTTTACAATCCAGTCAGATCCTGATGGATATTGAGTCCCACCTGCTGTCATTATTTTGTTTTACTTGGAAATATAATGGAAAAAAAACTAATCTGATTCCAAGCACTATATACTGATTATTTTTTGAAAAAAAGAGGGTTTCTTTTTATTTTAAGGATAAAATAAGTAATTGTACCATTTTATTATTGTATTTGAATGCTAATAACATTAAATACACTGCAAATGATCAGAACTTCATTTATTATTTATTACTGAACATATTAGATTTTTGTAATGTGGGGTTTGGGTTTTGTTTTTGTTTCATGTTCATGTCCATGTCTTTTATTTTGTAATTGTTTCCTGATGTTAGTGTCATGCTTCCCTTGCCTCATGTCTCTCTGCTTTGTGTATGTGTCATGTTCTGATTGGTTGTTTTAGTCATGTGTCTTGTCGTCAAGTCAAGTCAAGTCTGTGTATCTTGTTTGGATATTGTTTGGATGTTTTGATCACTCTGTAAATAAACTGCACTTGGGTTCTCACTTCAACTCGCCTTCAGTGGATGATTCGTTACAGAATACACGACCCCCACAATGAGCCCAGCAGTTTCACGCCTCCTCTGCCTTCATCAAGGTGACAGGCCTATTGAGGAGTATGTACAGGACTTTTGTGGACTCTGCAACCAAGTGGATTTTAATGATGTGGCCCTTAAGGACATATTTCGGGTGGGTCTTAATGGTCTGTCGTCGTGTATTGATGTTGTAACCTGCTGTCGGTGAGTCTAGTCTGTTCATGTAAAGCCAAGTCTGTTCATGCCTCGTCAAGTCAAGTCTGTGTATCGTTTAGATATTGTTTGGATCACTCTGTAAATAAACTGCACTTGGGTTCTCACTTCAACTCGCCTTCAGTGGATGATTCGTTACAATTTTTAATATAATTTAATTTTTAATTTAAGTTAAATGTTTAACTTAATAACAAATTCCTCAAAGATCTCATTTTTTTAAGTAATGCGAAATTTTTCACTTCAAATTTACAAGATGTATTGATTGTTCATGCTAAAAATAAAATTAAATAATGATTATATTAATAGGTAATTGCCCACCCTTTCCATAAAATACATGACAGTCAGTATTGCAAATATCAGTATTTCAAAATCAATCACCCATCACCAAAATATGTGACATTACCAAAGTTAATTGTAATGTGAATGCTGTTTCACAATCTGTGATTTGATTGGGTTGTAAATGTTATACTTTAGTTCTATTGGCTCACATTTCCCCCCGCCCACACAGTCAATATGACATCATCAGAAAAGGAATGTAATTTCATAGGTGGAGCAGAGTAATACATTTTGATAAAAGATCGAAATAACTTGCACTAATGAATCATTCAAAATACTTTTTGACCATTAATGTGTATTAACAAAATATCTAGATTCAGTTTTTATTCATGTTGGATGTAAAGGGCATTCCAGCAGGTAGACACGTGCAAAGACTGAGCATGAGTGGACACTTTATTTACTGCTACAAGAGGGTGCTGTAGACAGACTTTAGTCTTGTTTAGAGCAAGATAAAGACCTTTCCCTTCCGCTGACATGATGAAGTGATGACTCAACCGTCTGTGACGCACAGAAAAGTTTAACCTGTTCATGAGCAACAGGAACAGGCAGGATGCCCAGCGATGACAGCAGCTGCTGTCTGACTCTTCAAAAGAACTTGTCATGTCTCATGTAATGCTCACATGAGATGTACCATAAAACCCCTCGGCATCAAATCAGGACGAAAACATAAAATAAATCAAAAATGTTATATAAATATGTATATATATATATATATATATATATATACATACAGGTGCATCTCAATAAATTAGAATGTCGTGGAAATTTTCATTTATTTCAGTAAAGTGAATTGGTGGGTTTTTGTTAAATGTGAGCCAAAATCATCACAATTAAAAGAACCAAAGACTTAAACTACTTCAGTCTGTGTGCATTGAATTTATTTAATACACGAGTTTCACAATTTGAGTTGAATTACTGAAATAAATGAACTTTTCCACGACATTCTAATTTGAGATGCACCTGTATATATATATTATATATTAAAACAATGAAAAATAATAATAATAATAATTGCAACAACAATATTAATCCTCATATATTAGAGTGAATAAATATTAAAAGAAAGCAAGAATTAAAAAAAAATAAAAAAAAAACATCTTAAGAGGCTTAAAATAATGAATCAAAAGCTAATTTAAAAAGACATGTCGTCATTGGACATTTTACATTGTGTGGCAAAACCTATGTAACCAGTTAAGAAAAAAGGTTTAAGGTGATGCTACAGAGATACTATATAGTTAGAAATGATTTTTGAACATATATTTTTTGTGTTGTGAGTATTAAGAATGATGCTGTGTTTTGTTGGTGTATGCCCTTACATCAGATCACATCTGCTGTCAGGACACTTTACCTTCATAGCAGTGCATTCAAACCAGCCCTCACCGGCTAACTCTCTCTCTCAGCGCACAGATGCCACGGGCATTCTCTGTTTGCTCTGAGTGCATGATGGTCAGTGTTAGTCATCCGCTCTTCTGTTCCCTGCAGGTACTTCTAGACTTTTTTCTTTCCAACTTCTGTCTTGACTCAGTGCACTGAAAGGGCTTCAGATAATAGTGTTTTAAAGGACTCATGCCATGAGGAAACTCATTTCCGTTGATCTTTTGAGATAAAATACTTCATTGTATTATTTAAAACATAATGTAACTTTCAGAAGTCAATACATTTATTAAAACTAAACTGCTAAAGTCACTAAATGCATATATTCAGCTAACACAATATAGAGCATGGTGCTAGCAACCCCATTATCATTGATTTGGATTCCTAAGCAATGCATAATTTGATAAAATGTACACCTTGCAATGCAAGTTTCTTTGGATAAAACAGTCTGCCATGAATGCATGAAAACATGACTGTCCACAACTAAAAGCATCAATACTGGCTCATTCCTTCTCCACCAGAAAACATGAAAACTGACAAACCTCATCATAAGAACTGAAATTTTTGCACCCGTTATGGCAAATGACATGTAGCTGTATTGCAATGATTACAGTGGTTATTCCTCTCTGGATTGTGGCTGGATTGTAGATTCTTTTTTTTTATACTTTCACAAATATCTGACAGTTTAAAAAAATCTTCTTAAACTTCGAAACAGTTAAACTTTGTCCTTAGACATTTAATATACATAACATATATACATAATATCAGAGCCGATCCTAGACTTCTGGGGGCCCTACGCAAAACTGTGTCGGCCAGGGGGGTGGATTGGGGTATGAGTGGTTATGAACGAATGCAGGGGTGTAGATTACGTGGGGGATGTGTGTCCCCCCCCCACACACACACACTTTTAATATCACGTAAATTCGTCCCCCACACTTTTTCGGGCAAGTGTGTTTGCATAGAGGTTTTCAAGAGCCGGTGTGAATAAATATAGATTTAAATTCAAAGAGACAGGATAGTCTGTGCATGATCTGATGTTTTATTCGGACACAGAATAAGCCGAGATGAACATCGCGGAGCGCTAAACATGTGCAGTGTATGTTTCATGCATACTCGTAGCAGGAGGACGCTCTCGAGCAGAAAGTCGAACCAGGAAATTCCTAATATGGACAAAAGAGTTGTTTTTAGCGTTGAAAACAGTTGTTTTCAGAAAAACAGAAACGTTTGGAAACATGAAGACATTAAACATACGA
>NW_015631455.1:187078-193848 GCF_001515625.1 Sinocyclocheilus rhinocerous
TATATATATATATACATTATTTTTTTAAAATATATATATATAAAATTTCTGTCCCCCTCACTTCTGAAATGATGGCTACGCCCCTGAACGAATGAATGAAACGCATTTGTCCGTGTTTCACTCCGTTCACTTTTCACATCCTGCGCCACGTTGTTTAAATAGGAAATGCATTTGCGCCCATGGGCGTGCGCCATGCTGGTCTAAAAACGAGGTGTGTTCAGGCGCATTGCTGGCGCGTTGCTATTTTGAGGCAACTGAAATTGACCAACAAAAACATGGTCTAAAGTCAATGGCGCAGTAGTTTTTTTTGTTATTTAAAGAGCCCGTTAGTATAGGCGTGTCCACAGCGCACGTACACTCTGCTTATTACACACACAGGGTAACAGCAGCACACAAACATGCCAAATATTAAAAATTAAAGGATTGCAATGTAAAAGATTATTATTGTGTATGCTACATAAATATAAAAATGCCTGCATGTCATAATGGATAGTCATTGCATGTATCAGAATTAGGCTACCTATTTGCTCGCGCAGGAGCAGCTCCGTTTCATCTCTGGAGACACGTTCTGTCTTTGCTCTTGCAAATTCCGCCGTGTAAATAGCAAATGTGCCATGGCACGAGTGCAACTGGCTCTTAAAGGGAATGGGAGATGAGACTGATTGAAGTGGGGTATGAGTGGTTATGAACGAATGAATGAAACGCATTTGTCCGTGTTTCACTCCGTCTCGAATCGCGCTCTCGGAAAGTGCTTGAGAAACAGTGTCTATTCCGTGGCTCGGTACGCTTTCAGCTCGTTTTTTTAGTCTCGAGCAAGACTGTACGACATTCACATTACATGATTTAACTGATTTTTACGTAGAAATGGCGACAGCGCACCGCATGAAAAGAAATTATAATTCGTGTTTTCATGACCGCTGGCCAAATTCAAAAACTAAACTAAAATTAAATCATCTTTGAGAGCAAGGGGGCCCCCTGGTGTTTCGGGGCCCTACGCAGCTTGCGTATTTTGCGTATAGGGAGGATCTGCTCTGCATAATATAAATAACAAGATTTAATATACAATTTATTCTATATGAAGTATTGAGTTATGGTCTAAAGACTGGAGTATTTGAGGGATAATGTAATGTCATAATATTGTACAAATAAATAGTAAATCAAAATAAATGGTGAATTTGTGTTAAAAAGCACTTTTCAAAGTACACATTGTTTCAAATCAGCTTTACAGAAAAAATCATGATGTTAATGTTTATAATTTCTTAATATCTTCATGCCTGGGTGATAATATAGTTCACATTTATGTAGCTTACAATTTCTTACGATACAAGCAATCACACAAGTATATATACACAAGTATAATGAATGTATATGGATAAATTTGGACATCAGAGTCAAGTTGTTATTTTTTAACAAACTAATGGCAAGTAAAATTGTAGGACGTGTTTGGGCTCATGTCTCAATGAATAGCAAGGCAGCTGTGTTCTTGTTATTGTGGATATCACCATCTCCAGCCTGCTGATCTGAACAACTGAATTCTTCCACTGCAATTAGAGGTGCTCACCAGGGTGCTCAACATGATGAACGCTGGTTGTTAGTGGTTACCTGTTGTTATGGTTACCATTTCCCTCGTTCCTCGCAACAAAATCTCCCAAGAGCTCCGTGTAAGCACCAAGACACTGCATACTGTATGAATGTGGCATTTGTCCCTGTGCAGACACAAACACACACAGACGGTTACTCAGCATATACAAACACACACACTACGTTTAACAATAAATGCAATATGAAAATATGAAATTTTGTGCAAATAACACAAAAAATTGAAGTAGATGTGGTAGAAAGCATATCTCTTCAAACAATTAATAAAATATAATCTAAAATAATTTTTAAAAGCATGTCCTGTCAAAATGAATAATTATGTTAATATGTTTGTTCTGAAAAAAGTAATTTAAGATACACTTATATGCAAGCACACAAACGTCTGTTTTTTTATTATTTTGTCTCAGAAATAGTTTATGATGTTTACTGTAAATCATAATAAATTATGAAAGCCTGATTCCACTTCAGCATATAAATAAATAAATATCATGAAATTACAATTTCACAAAAAAAAATATCAAAGGCTCTGTTTTTCTTCTATCTATTTTGTTTTCAAGTTTGCTTTAAAGACATGCTTATTTTCTCTGGCTTTTAATATTCCTTGACCACTGGTTTGATCATTGTTTTACTATTGAAAATAAAATTACATTTTACAGTCTTTTTTCTGTATTTCTTTCTAGTTTTATTTTGTAAATTCTTGTAGTTTTTTTTTTTTTTTTGGTCAACCATGTTGATTTTAAATGTGCTTTATAAATAAATATTGTATTGCATTGTGAAGGTTATTTTTAAGTTTCTCATAATTATCTTTTTTATTTTTTAGTCAGAGGTGTTAACATGCTTTCATAAGTAAAATATGCTTTTTACTTGTGAAAAAAAAATTTTTTTACACCATTTTAAAGTATGATTACATGCACTGTCTTGATAGTACGATATATTTTTATAGTATATTTTAAGTATAAGATAACTTATTAACCAGTCAGCACCTTTTTACTGTAGCATCTTTGCAATCTTTTCCATTAAAATGACTTAAAATAATATTTTAATAGTGTAGTTATTGTGTTTGGGGTTGCTGAATAAGATGCATGCGATAAGAAAATGTTGTACTACTACTATCTAGTGCATGAAATTGTGATGCGGCTAGAGGCCAATTATGCTGCCACATTAGCTGCTGTTGTGTGCTTTTATATTAGCAAAGGCCTGCGGACAAAACCTTTATATGAGTCAAGAACATGCAGAATCTCACAAGATAACGCTGGATGAGCAGATAAACATACATACAACCATCACTGTCATCAAATGCACTGGAAGCTTTTAAATAGGAGGTACATAAATAGGAAGCAGCCATCATCCAAGCAGTAGTCATCTCTCCATCATGCCCAGAGCTTGCGTCTTTTTGCATTTGCATTTCACTGAAGACTGGCATTATTGCTCCGGGGGCACTCTCATGACAGTTAATGCAAAGATGAGAAGAGCTGTGTCACGTGTGCAGATTAGAGTCTCTCACAAAAGCCATACATTCAGACTTCAGCCCTCGGCATCTGCTGCACTCTCAGCTCCTGCTGAAACAAGAAAAAGAGCTTCTTAAACCTCTGTTGACTTACCGCTCATTCAGAATGCCTAAAGGAAGCTAAAGCAACAAAAGACTAAAGCTCCTTGCTGTGTGAATATGGGGCAGACTGGCAGTGCCGCCTCAAAAATCAATTGTACAAAAATAAAACGAAAAATATTAGGAAATAAAAGATCACAAAGTGTATAAATCACTAATATTTCTGTAGTAAATCTGAAGTAAAACAGCTACTCCAGCAGGAAAAAAAAAAAAAAACACAAATCAGAGGGAGCCTAGCAAACACTGACTGTTTCTTTAACATTAGTGTCTGGTTTGTGTTCTATTCTGTTTGTTTATTTGTCAGAAACCAATTCCTAACATTCTAGGAATGTTCTATTATTTGTAACCATAAAGTCACATTCTCAGAATGCTTTAATCAGAATTAAAGGGATAGTTCATCCAAAAATGAACATTTTGTCATCATTTACTCACCCCCAAGTTGTTCCAAACCTGTATGAATTTCTTTCTTCTGTTGAACATAAAAGAAGATATTTTGAAGAATGTTGGTAATCAAACAGTTGCTGGTCCACACTGACTTTCATAGTATGGAGAGAGAAAAAAACACTATGGAGCAGGGTGCGAACTATGGGGGAGCTAGGGGGAGCTCGGCTCCCCTTAATAAGACATGGGCTCCCCTGAAAACGTGCTAAAGGAAGCTAAAGCAACAAAAGACTAAAGCTCCTTGCTGTGTGAATATGGGGCAGACTGGCAGTGCCGCCTCAAAAATCAATTGTACAAAAATAAAACGAAAAATATTAGGAAATAAAAGATCACAAAGTGTATAAATCACTAATATTTCTGTAGTAAATCTGAAGTAAAACAGCTACTCCAGCAAGAAAAAAAAAAAAAAAACACAAATCAGAGGGAGCCTAGCAAACACTGACTGTTTCTTTAACATTAGTGTCTGGTTTGTGTTCTATTCTGTTTGTTTATTTGTCAGAAACCAATTCCTAACATTCTAGGAATGTTCTATTATTTGTAACCATAAAGTCACATTCTCAGAATGCTTTAATCAGAATTAAAGGGATAGTTCATCCAAAAATGAACATTTTGTCATCATTTACTCACCCCCAAGTTGTTCCAAACCTGTATGAATTTCTTTCTTCTGTTGAACATAAAAGAAGATATTTTGAAGAATGTTGGTAATCAAACAGTTGCTGGTCCACACTGACTTTCATAGTATGGAGAGAGAAAAAAACACTATGGAAAAAATGGCACGTATGGTCATACGTGGCCAAATCCTGGCCAGGATTTCTATATTGCCTAAAATATCTAGGGTTTGGCTTTGTTTGCGTAAGTCCGCGGTATAGTTCGAACACTGCTATGGAGGTCAATGGGGATCAGCAACTATTTGGTTTGTAGTTAATAAATGATAAACTAAAACAGAGATCTGATCATTTGCAATTTACATTAAATGTTTAAAATACTGTTAAATGGCTATAATTACTGATTATGTCTTCAGGAATTAAAAAAATGATAATAAAAATAATGCTTTTGGCATTGACAATCTTATATTGTGCTTAGTATCCGATGGAAAATAAAATTTGTGATCCTAGCAAAAATGTTTAAACAAACTTTTGATTTGTTTTAATAAATATTATATTATTATGTAATAATGTGTGGGAGGTTGTGTTATAATGAACGTAATCGCATCTAAACACAGAACGCAGTGACTTTATTCACAATATAACACCGCCTCAAGTGTCTTATTGCTTTTTTCACACTCTTACATACTAAATACATAATGAGATGTGTTTGATATTGTGTCAAATTTTAAGTGAATATTTGACCTTGATTTAGGAGGTCACGGCGCTTATATGTCTGTTTTAACAAGTAATGGGAGAAACAAACTACACAGACAGAATGAGGTACCTTCAGTTTTATTTTAAACTGTTTTAAATAGCTGCAGAGATTATTTTAGAGCATGAATAAAGATTGAGGTAATCTGAGTCATATTTTATCGCAGAATGCAGCAACTGCCAGGAGCTGTAGGAGATCAAGCAGCACATTAAGAGAAGCAGCAGTAGGTCTTTAGCCACCTTATTCAGTGTTAATACTCCACCGGGATCTGTTCTCTTTCACCTGTTACCCGCTTGACTCATTCAACACTTAATCTTTCTCCTTATATCTTACACTTTGCTCATTCCTTTTTTAAGCATTTATCATTTAAGCAGCAATCTTTGTGTTTTATTTCCACACAGGCAGATTGTTCAGCATATGGAGAGGGCAAATGAGGCAGTGTTTGAGGGATAAAGCACTTCTGTAATATATCACAGCTTCCCAGCCAAAAAAAATCTCATGATAACAGGGACGTGTCTTGCTCAGCGTGACTGAGAGACTGTGTACTCTAGATTTTCTTGTTTTAAAGTTAAAACGTTGTACCTAAAATGATCAAATAAACACAGGTACGTTATAGCCAGGATGCTACAGTAAAACAGAGCTTTATAAACTCACAAAGACAAGTCAAGACATGTGCAGAGCATTAGAAAAACTTTTTTTTTTTCATGTATAGGGTGAACTTAGGTAAATTGGGCCTTCAGGTAAATAAATATCATGCAGACAATGACTTGAATGAACCTCTTCAAGTTTTTTAATAAAAAAATCTAGGTGGTGTAACTTTTTCATGTTTAATTGTGTCCAAATTAATTACGTTTTAAATTTAACTGCATGGGTAATGACTGCTAATTTGTCAAAGATGTTAAAGGGGTCATATGATGCGATTTCAATTTTTCCTTTCTCTTTGGAGTGTTACAAGCTCTTGGTGCATAAAGAAGATCTGTAAAATTGCAAAGACTAAAGTCTCAAATCCAAAGAGATATTGAGGCAGAATTTCAACAGTTTAGGTCTAACACGCATGTTTAATGAGTCATCAAGTTGGCTTCACAGGTCTCTTGAGCAGTAAGTCAGTCAGAGGTGTTGTTGCCATAGTTTTATCAGTGGGAGGAAATCTTCCAGATTCTGAAAATAAAATTGGTAGCTTGTAGTACATTGTCACCTTTAGGCTTGAAACAAGTTTTTTTTTGTTCATGTAGGGCTTAAAATATGTGTAATTCCACATTACTTGATGAAGAAAGTCTCTGGTCCTGAGAGAATACTTAGTAGAATACTTTTTAATTGATGCTATACATGAATTATCCATGTAATTCATCTGAGCTCACTTAGTTGAATATGTGCACTGTCCCTTAAAATAATGTCAGAAAATCACATGTTAAAACACACACAAGAACTTATTGTGGTGATGCAACTTAGACCGAGGCAAAATGTTGTCAACTCATGTGTGAATGTATGGTAATTTAGCACAGATGCCAGTAATAAATTATTTGAAAAGAGGACAGAAACTAAAACCCTCTGCAAGTGATGACCGTTTTTGACCGTTTTTTAACAACATTCCATTGTCTAAATGTGTATATCATACATATAAATGTGTAAATAAAAAGCTTATTGAGCATGATGAAAGAATCTGCAACATATCTTTTTAATGCTTTTTATTTTAGTAACCCTTGCATTAAAATGGTGCATGCAAATATGAATATGACATGTTTGCATTATATATATATATATATAT
>NW_015631455.1:194033-209818 GCF_001515625.1 Sinocyclocheilus rhinocerous
TATATATATATATGAATGAATGAATAACTAACTAAAATAAACAACCAAGTTGAACAGAGGGATAGGATCTTTCCACACACAATTCATTTCAGTGAAGTGGTTCGCTTTAATGATTCAGTTCATTTGTGTGACCACTAGGGTTCTAGTCGCGGCGCCTTGCATCTTCTTAATGAAATCAACATTTAGTTTAACAGTGTTGTTTATCACTATGATTTGGTTTCCATCCCATCCACCAAAGAAAGTCCTTACAGCCGAGTGACACACCAACGCTTTGCGATTCGGTTCATTCAAAAGAATCTTTTCAACAGAACCGAGTCGCCTGGGAATCACTCCAGTACTTACGCTCAGAGCGCACACAAGTATTTACCAGAGTGACGGGAGGATGTTTGGATTATAGTACACATCTTTGACCGCAGCAGAACAATCTAGCGGTAGAGACAACGAGTGTGGATATACGAGGAGCTTTTTGTTTTGAATTGTACAGATCTATTTTTTTTTAATGGCTTGGAAATGGAGATAGCTTTGGTGAGCTTTGACAAGCGGGGTGATGGAGGCCGTGATGGAGAACCCTACCAAAACCAAAACTCCCTGGATCATCCACGCTTGGTCCACAACAAAGAACTATACTCGAGAAGTCCACAACAGAGCTCATGGAAAATGAACGACATGAACAACACAATGATGGGCTCCACTGAGAATACGGTGGATTATTACAGTCCCCATTTGTTTGATGAGGACATGGATATGGACCATGAGAACAACGAACGAGTTCTTATCAATATCGCCGGACTGAGGTTCGAGACACAGTTGGGCACTCTGAACCAGTTTCCCGACACTTTGCTGGGAGACCCGGACAAGAGAATAAAGTATTTTGACCCCCTCAGGAACGAGTATTTCTTTGATCGCAACAGACCGAGTTTTGACGGAATTCTTTATTTCTATCAGTCCGGCGGGAAAATCCGACGACCTGTTAACGTGTCGATCGACGTGTTTGCCGACGAAATCCGCTTTTATCAGCTGGGAGAAGAAGCAATGGACCGTTTCCGCGAGGATGAGGGCTTTATCAAAGAAGAAGAGAAACCATTGCCACAGAATGAGTTTCAGAAACAGGTATGGCTCATCTTTGAGTACCCTGAAAGCTCTAGTCCTGCACGAGGCATAGCTATTGTCTCCGTCATCGTCATAACCATCTCCATCATAACTTTCTGCCTGGAAACTTTACCCGAGTTTCGCGACGAGCGAGAGCTTCCAGTGACAAGTCGCGCTGTCAATGGTACTCAAGAGCGTCCATCGCTCACCTTTAGCGACCCGTTCTTCATCATTGAAACCACATGTGTGATTTGGTTCACCTTTGAGCTCTTCGTGCGCTTCTTTGCCTGTCCTAGTAAGTCGGAATTCTCCAAAACCATCATGAACATCATTGACATAATGTCTATCATGCCTTACTTCATCACCTTGGGCACAGAGCTGGTGGAGCAGCAGGGCCAGGAGCACAATAATGGCCAGCAGGCCATGTCACTGGCCATACTGAGGGTCATTCGTTTGGTTCGGGTGTTTCGCATATTTAAGCTCTCTAGACACTCCAAGGGGCTTCAGATCTTGGGCCAGACTCTAAAAGCCAGCATGCGAGAGCTGGGCCTCTTGATCTTCTTTCTTTTCATTGGTGTCATATTATTCTCCAGTGCTGTTTTCTTCGCTGAGGCAGATGAACCCGAGTCTCACTTCTCCAGCATCCCAGATGCCTTTTGGTGGGCTGTGGTGACCATGACAACAGTTGGATATGGTGACATGAGACCGGTGACTGTGGGGGGAAAAATTGTGGGCTCGCTGTGTGCCATCGCAGGGGTGTTGACCATTGCATTACCGGTGCCTGTCATTGTGTCTAACTTCAACTATTTCTACCACAGAGAAACTGACCAAGACCAGGCGTCTCTCAGAGAAGAGCCTAATAATGGTGGCCCTTCAAACCCATGTGATGAACTTCAAGAGTTGAGGAAATCATCAACCTCTAACTCAAAAGATGGAGATCACAATGAAGAAACAAACATTCCAGTTGAGAAGACTAACATGAAAGCTAACAGCAGAATGGATATTAAACGCTCCCTTTATACGTTTTGCTTGGACACTAGAGAAACTGACCTCTAGTTTGTCCATCTCTACCCCATTGCACTACCGGTGCCCGTCATTGTTTCCAACTTCAGCTATTTCTATCTCAGGGAGACTGAGCAGGAGAAGGCATCTCTCAGAGAAGAGCATAGTGGTGGTGGCCCTTCCAGCCCGTGTGATGAACTTAATGTGTTGAAGATATCTTTAAACGCAAGAGATGGAGAACACAATGAGGAAGAAAACATGTTAGAGAAGATCAACGTGATAAACTGGATATTAAATGTTCCCAAGAAACAGAAACATCTAGTCTATCTATATCCACCATGCTAAGTTAATGCACCCAGATTCTGGATGATCCAAGGATCATCGCACTGTTAAAATCCTGGAAAGTTGCAGTTATTTTTTTAAAGCACATTTGAATCTGTTAATCTCCTGGGCATCAGCAGCTTTTAAGCATTACCTTTATAATTTCTTATTCAGAAACTCACAAAATAATGATTAAAAAAAATAATTATGTAAAATTTTAAGAACTGCTGTGATGCTTTGATCACAGGCCTTAACTCTTTCACCACCTCTTATGTTGTTCATAGTTGCTCAGTGATTCAAGTGAAAAGCCAAAATAGGTTTTCTTCTTTTAAAGCATACTACTTAAAAACACATGTACATATTTTTGTAAAATAATTGTTTGGTCTTTAGGGTCTCAATCAATATCACTTTCGTAGTTAGTCTAAAATACTGTTTATGTGTCGCTTGTGGCTATCAGTATTTTATCATTTATTTATAGCAATATTTTTTCACTCTCAAATTTAAAACTCAGTGGCGTATGAAATCTATGGAGCACTTCAAGGAAAAGGACAACTTTAAGTTGTTTTGCTTCTGAACTCACAACGATAAAGCCTTGTCGACGGATTCAAAATGGATTCAAGCAGAAATGACAGTGTACAGGAGAAGGAAACCTCAACAAATGACTGAACCATGATGATCTACTGAAACCAGAGGAGAACTTAAAGATGATCCAGTGATCAATTTTCATGTAAGGTCAGTCTCCTTTTTAATTATTCACTGTTTGTTTCATTTGTTTATTTTTTAAATTTGATTTCTTTTTAATTTATGAGTTTGACATTTTGTTTGTTATACTCAATTGTAACCAGTTATTGCACATTATACATTTATACACATTTGTGTGTTCATTGTTATTCGTTTAACCCTAATAGACACACAAAAAAAAGCATGAAGTTTATGAACCATGTAAAAACGGTTAACCCAAAAATGTGCATCATATCATAACATCTAAATGAACTGATGGAATTATTCAAGTCAGAAAGAAACTGATCTCAAGTTAACTTTGCCGGTTACCACTTTTAAAGTGAGTCTTTCTTGGATATGCATCGTATGATCTAAAATCCATAGAATTAGTGTGTATTGATATTTATTCATGTTCAGCTGTCAAATGACATATCATAGAGAAAATAACAGCCAGTGAATTTGTGAGTTCATTTCCATTATTAATGCTGTATGAACCTGTATGCAAGTGCTAGAAAGAGAATGAGTTGGTATTAGGTGCCAGGAACCAGAAAATGAGCACGTGTGTTTTGTGGCAGGGGCGATCGCAGACAAGGCTGTGCTATGAGGAGTGACATATCCTCTTTCACAGAGGATTAGATATGCCCGTTATAGGTTATATCACATAACCTTTGAGAAAGTGTGTGAGTGTGTGTACTGCATACTTGTTTTGTTGCTTAGATACATAAGACAGCTGCAACTAGACAGTGGGTAATGTAGGTCAGGACGGACAAGAATAAATAACTTTTATAGCAATAAAACATCGTAAGCATATCAAAATGGCATGTTGTTAGATATGTGACTGCAAGAAGATGTTCATCTGTGAGGTTACAAACACTCTCACTGAACTGAGCTCTTCATACAATAGTGTTTTCGTTAATTACACAGTGAAATGTGAAAGTTGTTGCAGTAGAGACCCCGTTTAGACCCCTTGGCTTTTAGTCTATATCTACAGTAGCTTCAAGGTCATCTGCTCCCTCTATCAACTTCCTGTTGCAATAGAAAAATTTCACAGAAAAAAAAAAAAACTGCAGCGTGATTTCCTATGACTCTTAATGATAATTTTTTTTGACGTAGTCACGTTGAATTTAGTCATATTAAATATTTTTGACATAATAATAGAAAATGTATTTAATTAGGCCTATATGTTTTTTATTACACCGTTTCTCGGCAGATAACAGACCATCACACAAGTTAGATGCAGATCAACCACTTCATCAGGTGATTGCCTGAATATTCCAGATATCATGAGGAATCAAAACACTTATATTGGTCTACAGACTTACTTAAATACTACATTTTAAGGTTTTTAGAAAACAAACCACATTTGGTCCTCATGAGTTTTTAGTTTGCTTGTCCGACAATTTTGTGATGTAGATGAGTGTTGGAAGAGATGACATGGTAGGCTGATGAAAAGCAATCATCTTGAAGCTCTTGAAAGTGCCTCGTGATGGCAAACATGTCACAACTGTCTGTTTTTGATGTGTGCTAGCTAATCATGTTATATTTGGTTGAAGAGGACAGTCTAAGCTCGTCACATCTTTGGCATCCTCAGACCCTCCTCCTCTTCAATCAAATATAAAATGATTAGCAATGATAGTTAGGCTGCAAATGGGGACAAATGTGACCAGGACCAGTAGTTCTAAAGGCGTTCAAAGCAAGATTCACTGCTACTCTACAAAAACAGCACACACTTTTGACATGGACCTTTTTCACATTTCCAGGGTTTCTCATAGTGGTGGGCGGTATGACCAAAAATTAATATCACGGTATTTTTCAAAATTATACCGGTTTCACGGTATACGACGGTATTTATTGCATGACCGGGTGTAAACCACATTTTCTACTGATTGAGAGAGGAAATAGGCTACTGCAGTAGACTGACTTAGAATGCCCTATTTTACTGTCATGATGAGTGAATATAGTAGAAAAATTCCACTCTAAGTTGTGACGAAACACGACCCATTTGTTAACCAGGAGTCACTCTCATTTATAATCGCGACATCGTCTGATAAATGACATCTTCCAACTGAATCATAGCTAAGGATTATCCAAAAAAGTCGCTAGGTTTGTCAGTATATATATTGTATGAAAAAAAGCAACTAAAAGCGTCTGAAAGTTGCTAAATCTAGCGCTGAAGTCGCACTCGTGTGTGTGAGATGCTGGAGCTGATGGCAGGGGCGGTGGATATGTGTGGCGGTCAGTGGATATTGTGGACGAGTTCTTCTGTCTTCATGTTCTATTAGTTCTACAGCTTCACTTTCGCGACTTTCACGCTTAGTAACACATACAGCTGTTCCCTCACCACAGTGCAACAGTGAAAAGAGACCCCCACCTCAAACGCGTTCCGAACATTATTTAAACGACACCGGTATTGCGGTATTTTAAAAATTCATATCATAAGAAAAATAAACACCGGTATTCGGTATGAACCGGTATACCGCCCAGCACTAGTTTCTCAGCAGCGGAAGTCATCATAGTTGGATAAACTTCTATAGCAGTGAATGGGAGACTATTACAAATATATTGTTTGCATGCCTATTTGCTCAAATAACAAAAGGAAAACTCCACGATAGTGTTATCACATTAAGGAAAAAAATAGAGAGAGATTGATAACGGCAATCAGAAGAGAGAACGGCATTATATTTACAGTCACTCCCATAGACGCTGTATTAGAAATATCCTTACATTAGCGTTAACTATTTAAAAAAAAAATTATTTGCTGTAGAGGTAATATAGTGTTCCATGTGGCTCAGTTGTAGAGCATTGCGTTAGCAGTGCAAAAGGTTGTGGGTTCGATTCCCAGGGAACACACATACTGGTAAAAAATGTATAGCCTGAATGCACTGTAAGTTGCTTTGGATAAAAGCGTCTGCTGAATGCATAAATTATTATTATATATATAACTTTTGAGGATTTACGGTGCTGATGACTGTTAAACGCGTCATTACAGTCTTGTTAAAAGTGCAGCACTCAGGTATTTACTGGTAACAATCAATAAACAGCAACTTAAACAGACATACTATAGTCAAATAGCTTATCTATAACGTAATTGAGTGCTGCAGTGATGACATATTGTTGTAGACCAACCTAGAAGTTAGCATAATCCTTGTTCCCTCAACAAAAACCCAATAGGATTTTTCCATTGGCGTTTGGAAGCTACACAAAACTTAAATCTGAACTGGAGCCTTGAAAAGTTTTTTTTTCTTCTTGTGATTGTATAAGTTTGATCTGTCTCTTGTCCATGTGATAATGTTCTGTAATTGTGAGTGAACTTACTGTACCGCAAGACAAATTTCAGACTTTGTCTGACAATAAAGTTAAATCATAAATTCGTATATTCTAATGTCACTGACAACCGCTGTAGTGCCATTTAACCACTTGTTAGCCTTTTCAAGACAAATAAAAGCTTAAAAAATCACAAGGGGGTATTCCTGATATATGTTATGTCGTAGAATAAAACGCGAATTGTAATAATTCAGCTAAAGAGTAGTTTGGATACATTTGTAGACTTTTAGATGTGAAATTGTAAAGACAATGTTATTATCAAATGTATTCGATGAATATTTCCAAGTGAAAAAGAATAATATGCACTGTTGGAGCTGAGTCTTGTCAGCTTTTTGCGGTTCAGGAGTTGCACCTAGAGTTGAATATCATGGTTTTTTTTTTTAGATTAGAATTAGATTTTTTTTTTTATGTTCCGCACTCTGTTCTACAGTGTTCTAGGTGGTTTAGCTTGAATGTTTTAAGCCATTTAATTTACTCAAGTATAACAGTTTTCATCTGAAGGTAATGTCTCAATGTTGAAATGCTTTGAGGATTGAAAATTGTCACCCTGGCTCAGTTTTCTGGTGTGATATCAGCATGAATGTCATCTTGGTCATTTTGTCTCAATTCACAGCCAAACATATCTGTGTTGATGAATTAGTATTTTTTTTTTCTCTCATAGTCTGTTCAGTAGGTAATGCAGATAATGTGTGATTTCAGCACCACAGACAGCTCCATAAATTCTAGCACAGCTTGTAAAAGTATGCAGTTCATTTAATAAAAGGATCATTTTGAATGGTGGACAGCCATCAAATGACAGATGAAAATGGCATTAGTCAGGCTTTATCTAAGTTTTAACCTCTTGCCATTTTCATTTGAATCAGTAGTTCAACTGATTTGTCCAGGTGAAATACTCTTTATGACCCACAGTACTGTGTGTAACAGTAGAGCATCCTGCAGTTTTGTTAAGTACAATTTACAACTGCAGCTTAATGGACTGCAGTTATGGAATAATGTTGATTTAACTGAAAATAGTTGAATTTTTTAAGGCAAAAAAAAAACAAAACAGTTATAATAGTCCACTTTCCAATAAAATATCATAAATAATAGAATTAAATTAAATACATTTACTCACCCTTATGTCAATTGTGTGGAACACAAAGGGTGATTTTTTTTCATACAATGGAAGTGAATGGTGACTGTGACTGTTAAGTGAGATTTTCAGTGAATAAGTAAAATTTTGTCTTAAATTTCAGTACATTCCTCACACACAACTATTATATGACTTAAGTTGTCTCGTAATAAAGTGCACAAGTCATACAGACTACTTTTAACTCTCTGCTAAGCATCTGCTTTTGTGTTCCACAGAAGTAGAAAGTCAAACAGAGTTGGGCAAGTGAATAATGACAATTTTTGGGTGAAGTGATCATTTTAAAACTTCTTAAAAAAAAGTATAGAGTTCATCCACATATTTTATTGTATTTATTACTAAGGAACAAGCTGACATTATGCCACAAATGCTGTGAATAGAGCTTAACTTGTATTGAACCCAGGACAACCTTTTAAAGGGTTAGTTCACCCAAAAATGAAAATTCTGTCATTGATTACTCACCCTCATGTCGTTTCAAACCCGTAAGACCTTCGTTCATCTTCGGAACAAAAATTAAGATATTTTTGATGGAATCTGAGAGCTGTCTGACCCTGCATAGACAGCAATGCAACTGAAATGTTCCCAAGTCCAGAAACGTAGCAAGGAGATCTGTAAAATAATCCATGTGACATCAGTGGTTCAACCGTAATTATACGAAGCTACGAGAATACTTTTTGTGCACAAAAGAAAAACAATTTATTCAACAATTCGTTTCCTCCGCGTCACCCTGGTGCCATTTTGGAGAATATCCGCAGGACGTAAACCAACGTATGCTGTTCTGTGTCAGCTGCGTCATACGAATACGCTGTTTTTGTTCAGATCAAATCACAACAACGTAGGAAACAGATCCGGCGTGACGCAGCTGACACAGAACAGCATACGTTGTTTACATCCAGCTGATACTCTCCAAAATGGTGCTAGGGTGATGCGGAGGAGACGAATTGTTAAATAAAGTCGTTATTTTTTTTCTTTTGCGCACAAACAGTATTCTCGTAGCTTCGTATAATTACGGTTGAACCACTGATGTCACATGGATTATTTTACCGATCTCCTTGCTACGTCTCTGGACTTGGGAACATTTCAGTTGCATTGCTGTCTATGGGAGGGTCAGACAGCTCTCAGATTCCATCAAAAATATCTTAATTTTTGTTCCGAAGATGAACGAAGGTCTTACGGGTTTGAAACGACATGAGGGTTCTGTCATTAAGAGTAATTAATGACAGAATTTTCATTTTTGGGTGAACTAACCCTTTAATCTTCCAGAGGTTAGTAAATGTTTGACTCCCAAACGAACAATGTGACTTCATTTTAAGAAATGCAGAAATAACTATTTTATTAGATAGAATTGGCAAGCAGTGTGATTCTCATCTCCCTCTCATGTCAGTATTTTCACAGGAAGTGTCACATGCAATGAAGCTGGCAGGATAAATCAGGTTCAATCTGGCAGAAATGTGTTGCTAAACTACAGCTTACATCAGCCTACAAAAACTGTTAGGACTGTTAAAAGCTGTTATAGAGTTATTGGTAAATCACTGACCCATTTGACTTCAATTTAAATCTTGAAAATCTTGTACATTTTCATATAAGGAAAAATAGATATTCAAACTAAAACCTTTCTACATACAGTATTTAAAACAGTATTACAAAATACAGTATAAAAAAATGTCAAGCATGGCTCAGCTGGGGACACAAATAAAATTAGATTATTCATATTTTAGTTCTCATAAGCGTTAGAAATAACATAGAAATTAAAAGGTATATGCACCCTCTTCTCGTGTGAAATCAAAACACTTTCACTTTTAAATATTTCCTCAATTTTAAAAATGGTTACCTTTACTTGTTGCAAACATAATCTTTTAATGGACAACAGATGTTAATTATATTACAATTATTTACAATAATTTTAATTAATAAATGACAAATTGTTTTATTTTTATTTAATTTGTTAACGTGTGTGATTGCATTTAGTGTAGAATTAAAGCCATTGGTTGAGTTGTTGTTAGGGTTTGTGTTAGAGATGGATTGCTTACCCTGACGTGACTGTGACTGTGTTATCTTGTCTTTCTAATATAAAAAATGCTTGAAGCAACAGAACCATTCTGGGTCTCTTATATAAGTGGCCCTTCCTCTCTGACCGCTGCTCACAGAGAGTAAATGGCCTTTCAATTAGACAAGAAAAAAGAGTGTCTTAAAAGACAAGGAAAAGTGATATAGAAGGGAACGGATATAACCTCATGAGCTGAGTGGAAGTGGATTAAAATATATCATTTGAAAAAAATATTATCTTTGACATTTTCCTTGGTTTTCATTTTGTTTTTTAGACAGACAAAATTTAGCCAACTGTATCCTCATTTTATTATATTCCTGTACACTCTTAGAACAAAAGGTACATAATCTGGCACTGGGACAGTGCCCTTTTAAAACCCTTTAATTTCAGCTCTAATATGTACCTTTAAGGTACTAATATGCACTTTTTAGGGCTAAATAAGGTACAAAGTAGACTTGTGCGGTATTCGGTAATGCGATATATCACGGTAATGAATATGCACGATATTGTTATCGTGGGCACTTCTAAATACCGTGAATAATTATATATTACAAATTATTCAGAATTTTTAATGCATTTTAAGAATACTTTTCCCATAAACTGGTCAAAATGCACAACACCGCTGTATGCTGCTTGAAAGACGCTGCACTCTGATGTAAAGAAGCGCGGACGTGAAGCACATGGCGGAACACGTGAGAGACGCTCTGGATGAAAGCGCACTTTCACTCTCTGACAGCAGATGGCGCTAAACTGCAGAAATAATAATAATAATAATAATAATAATTCATTTAAATGCAGCCGTTACCCCAGAAATCCTGTAAACAAAGCAACTGCACTACTTTCTGTTTCTGAATCGTGTTTAAATGATTTAAACAGCCATTCAGATTTGTGTATTTGCTATGATGTTCATCACAGCGCCAAATACTTAAATATTTAGACTTAATAGGCTATTTATTTTCAAACTTTTTTAACATTTTTTGATACCGGCATATCCCTAGTACAAAGGTGCACCATTTGAAACGGTACTGCCCCAGTGACAGCTTTTGTACCTTTTTTCTGCAAGTGTATGTGCTATTTCTACTTTTGCATTTTAAAGTTAGCAATAATCACTGTTTTCAACACATTTTACTTCTGCATTATGTTGTATTTCTGAGTAAAACAAAATATTCAATGTGAGCAAAATACATGTAAATTTAATATCATATTCATTGTGTTTTTGTTTAAATTATTGTGTTCTTAATTATGCGTTTTTGAATGTTTGAAGTATCCATAATATTTTTCAAAATAAGTGATGGCAGATTTGTATTTTTTTTTACTCTATTATTTAAAGACTCTATAGTTTATGTGAGATTCTCTCAGGTTAATGTTTTTCAGCCTGCATGGTGTTTCCTGGTTAAGAAATATGAATTCAGAAATGCATTGCAATCAGAAATTACTTGCATTTAAGATGCAGCATGAAACAGTTTGACACTGACAATTGCATTAGATGAACCATTGATGGGTTGGTTGTTTTATGGCCTTGCAGTGTTGTGTTTCCTCTGTATTACATGAATGAATGTGTCAGCTAGTGTCAAAACTAATCGACCAGTTGACTAATCCTTGCAACCCCTAACACGCACACATATTCTCTCTTTTTATGGGCCTTTTTCAGTCCATATAAGACAATGGTTGTCAACCATTTTCACTTGAAGACCCCCATTATCCAACACAATATTTGAAGGACCCTGTAAGACATTTTCTCTGGTATATCTGCTGTAATCATGACAATGCTGTTTGCTTTCATACTTTTTATTAATAGAAACTGGGAGTGTTGATATATCAATTAATTTTATGATTTCAAAATATCCTTCAATAATAACTATAGTTATTGAGAAGAAAAAATGACCTTAGTGTACATCTTGATTTTTTTATTTATTTGTCCCATCCCTGACAACAACAAAACAATGGGATTACAGTTCAATGCTACTAATGATTTTGATTGTAATCTCTTTATTTGTATAGATTTTCTGTCCCTCTGCACACGGTCATCTGAAACAGATTGATAAGGTCAAAGGTCAGGGCTGTGACCTCTGTGATGGCAGATAGTATATTAATTTAGCAGACATGTTTATCCAAAGTGAATTAAACTCAAAATATACTTCCGCCATTCATGTTCCACGGCGGTCCGTGCACTGTCAGTGTGATTTAATTTTCATAATCACCAGAGTCTGCAGACATCTGCATGCTAGGGGTTGAACAACCTAAGATTTTTTAAGTTGACATTTATGTGATGAAAGTCAAGTCAACGTCGACTAATCGCTGATGATGTCATTAATTAACAAATAAGCCTGAACCTTGAGCTGAGACTCGAACACCTTGTGCACAGCTATGGCATATTACACAGCACTGCTCACATGGCTATTTCTCCTATAACAGCTCATTTTTATCAGTTGTTTTGTCTTTGGGTCGTTAGATTTCTCACAGATTTCTGTTCATTCTAAATCAGATACAGATAAAGGAGCACAGTAAAGATTACATTTATATGAATGTGAGAGAGCGATTGCGTGATTGAATTAATTCTACCTGGCAGCATCTCTCTACTAATAGCGAAGATGTGGATTTTACTTACTAAGAAACATATGCTATAACTTTTCAGTTTCTAAGCTATATTATTGAGAAATCACAGAAAAGTGTTGACAATACATTTCCGCGCTATACTGAATGATTCTCTGCACACGATTTGCGCTTGAAGTACGAACTACTGTCTGTAGCCTATGTGTGTGCGTGTTACAATGCAGCAGCACATTAGATTAGAATGGTGATTGACTTACCTGTACAATAAGCTGTTTAAAGTCACAAGGCTTTCGGAGTATGCATTTATTTTATAAACTTTTCGGAGTTTTCGGAGTATGCATTTATTTGTCATTTTAACTGTTTGGAAACGGAGCGTAAATATGGACTTCAAAGATTTCTTATCCTGTTGCGTCCTCTATAGCAGTGGTTCTCAAACGTTTTACAGCGGCGTACCCCCTGGGGCATTTAACATTCTTCTGCGTACCCCCTCTCTTCCACTCAGACCGCAGTCACACATTTTCTATTAAAGGACAATATTTGCCCCCTTAAATTGATTTACAGGTGCATTTTTTTACCTTTATAGAGGCAAATTTTCTATCCTTATTAATTGTATCTTATGTCATGTTTTATGTCATATTCTTAACATTCCATTAAGTGTATTATTAATATAATAAATAAAGCAATAAGTAATCGAAGTGATACTTGTAGATTTAAAAATAAAACCGCCAATAGGTGGCGGCAAGTCGCTGTCTTAATGAGCCAGGCGTCGCGTCATTCATTCATTCAGTAACGAAGCAAAATGCTGTAGTTATGAATGGGTTATTAATCACTGACTCTCCAAATCGTTCAAAGCCGCAGATTCGTTTACTAATGAAACACCGCTGTATGTTGCTTGGAGATGCACACCAGATGATACGGATTTCGTTGGAACTATTATTTCGTTGCAAAATAGAACAAACATGACAATATTCTGTTTAAAATGTAAAATGTTCACTTAATATTACCTTTTTTTGTTGAACTGTTGTAAAAAAAAAAAATTGTCACATTTGCCATCGTTTGGATATTCAGGGAAATGTGCATTCTTGCTCGTATTTTAAACATGAAAACAATAACTCGCACAGGGTATGTGTCTGTATCGAAGAGATCAAAACTCGTACCCCCTCTGTCACCTCACGTACCCCAGTCTGAGAACCACTGCTCTTTAGGACCAGCGACTAGTCGACGTCAAGCTTAAAGTGTCATAACAGAGCATTAAAGTTGACTAGTCTATGCAACCCTGACTGCATGCAGCCCAATTTGATGATGACACTATGGGAACGCTTCTGTGTGATTGTATCTGAATCACTCCAATCTCAGTGGTGCACGTCTCCCCGTGACGTGTGGCGCCGCACCACGAAAGCTATATAGGATACCCGGAACACTGTCATCTTCTGTGCCTTCAGTAAGTGCTCTGTGTTTGTGTGTGTTATTTGGTGTTGTGTGTCCCATAGGATTTAGCTTTGTATTATATGGCGAGTAAGCAGTTTAATACCTGTGTGCCTTCCTGCCTGTGCTACATCACAGGTGGGGACACACACGATCATTGTGTTCACTGCTTGGGAGCAGACCGCACATGGTCAGCTATGGAGGGGGCTGGCTCTGTGCATTGTGAAAGTCGTCCAATGAGGATGCCCTCCCTTTCTCAGCTCTCACTTGCAGACTCCAGCGCCTTCTGAAGACGCTCTTCAGTTTCTTCTGCCTTGAGTGAAGGCCTAATGCTGATCCCCTGCTTTGCCTCCTGGCCCTGGAGAGTTTTCACTTTATGATGCAGAGAATGCAAATTGGACTTACTCAATGTAAGCAATGATATACATCTGACTCCACGAGATGGAGGGAAGTTAGCGAGGGACAGACCAACTTAAAATATTTAAGTCGAATGAGCAGATATTCTTCTTTATTAAAATGTGTGTCTATGAGTCTCAAGAGACTTCAGATAAATTATTTTTTTCTGCTGGACATGATTATCATTAGGCTATAGTAAAAGGACAACAACAATAGTCTAACTTAAGAATTTCAATAATTTCGCTTTAATTGTATATGGTGATCAGCCATCTTTTACACATTCACGATTCTTATGATCCCTTTCTCTTCTTATTCAAGAAGGTCATGTCCCGGTTCATTCAGTTTGTTCATGAATAAAATGTCTTGTTCTGTGCCACTCCGAGTTGGGTGCAGCAAATGGTTCAATTAAATGGGTGTGTTTGTTCAGTACATTCAAACAACGAAATGCACTGTGCACTGTGCATCCATATAAAACAAGCTCATTTATCATATATCCTTTCCTTCTAAGATGCATGCAAACTTTTTGGCATCCAGGCGTCTGGGCCTTGCAGGGTCATAATCCATCCTTGACATAACAACACAAGTACCTCATGAGCCGCAGACATACTTGAATTATTCAGGGAAACTGACCTCAGCTGCTAACAGAAACAAATGAGTGTGTTTGATCAAGGAATCTGATATGCTGATCTAGATTACTTGTAATCTAGATTACTAGATTACTAACATGATGCTGATGTTCAACATCAAATATGATGATTTATAATGCCTATAAGCCACTATAAAAAATTACTTTTATTTTTATACCAAATACATGATGTACTGGTTATATAAGTGGAAGCAGCATATAAAAGCAGAAAGACTAGTGAAGCGAGTGTTGTGTCTCTATCAGGTTAAATGACGGTGTAATGATTCCCAGAGACAGTGAGGGGGATAAGGAAAACAAATTCCTATTAAGGTCAGTTTAATACTCAAGAGGTTACTTTTTCAGCTATTTAGGTTACTTGTTTTATCGGAAATTAGTTGTTATTTAGCAATAATTATTATTGTAACTATTATAAATTTTTAAAGACCCCTGAATTCAAAAGGAGTTTTGCCATTTTTATTTCATGTACATCACTGATGAGAACCAAGATTTTTTTTTTTGTACAAAAACATCATGATCAGTCTAGTCAGTATTGCTGAATAAATTAAAAGTACTCTTATGAGCAATTTCTTTGCTGTGAATCAAAAACATGCACATTAATATTATGACTGTCTGCTAATAATCAGAATTTGACCATATTCATATTACTGAGTCATATAAATGCTTCAATCTGATTGCCCGATTAAGATTAAAACAATATTCTGATTCCCCAAATTCTGATTCCTACCACTGAAATATACCTGTTTTAATCAGATATTTGTTGCATGTAAACACTATATTTAAAAAATCCACTGAAAGGTGTTAAATGTGCATGCTCAGTCCACAAGGAATTGTTGGTGCTAACAGATGCTTTACTGTAAAGGCTAGGCTATTAAAGGGGTCATATGATGTTGCTAAAAAGAACATTATTTGGTGTATTTGGTGTAATGAAATGGCGGTTTAAGGTTAAAAAAAACACATTATTTTCCACATACGGTACATTATTGGTTCTCCTCTATGCCCCGCCTTTCTGAAACGCGTCAATTTTTACAAAGCTCATCGGTCTGAAAAAGCGAGGTGTGCTGTGATTGGCCAGCTATCCAGTGCGTTGTGATTGGCCGAATATCTTAAGCGTGTGACGGAAATGTTACGCCCCT
>NW_015631455.1:212619-232779 GCF_001515625.1 Sinocyclocheilus rhinocerous
AGTCCTCCATAAAATGCACTGGACACATCTGAATATTTGGGTTGAACTGTTCTGGAACAGTGTTGTAAATACAACTTAACCACTGATTTCTGGTTGTGTCCTCTTTTGGAAGGCCAAACAAAGTAGTTTCGCTTTCACAACGAAATACACAGCGTCTTCACGACATGGCGGCAACAACAAGTATTGCAAGAATAAACTTTCTTTGCGTGAACATTTGGGTGGCGTTATGCAAATCTTCCCACATCGTGACGTAGACATGTGGGGTTGTGTTAGAATGAGCCATTTTAGGTAGGTGTGGTTGACTCTTAACTTTTATAAAGAATATCTCTTTGGATTTGAGACTTTAGTCTTTGCAACTTTACAGATCTTCTTTATGCACCAAGAGCTTGTAACACTTCAAAGAGAAAGGAAAAATTTAAATTGAATCATATGAGTAAGATGATAAGCATGGCAACTCAAACTAAACATTTTTAATAGAATTATTAAAAGAAATCAATAAAAGATTTTTAATAGAATTATTAAAAGAAATCAATAAAAGATTTTTAATAGAATTATTAAAAGATATGAAATATTATTATCATTAAAGATTGCTCTACCCTTTTCATTCCATGGCAGTGTTGTTGGGCATTTTTGAAGTTACGAGTTACAGCCCTAATTAAATTATTGTGAAAAGGTAGTAAAGGTAGTATTTTTTTCTGATTTCCAAATAAATGACTGAAAACCATAGTATGACTTTACAGTAAGGTTAAAATTACTTAACATTGGTTAATGCATTAACATAACAATTGGCCATGCATTTGTTACAGAGTTTATTCATCTTCGTTAACATTACAGCGGTTTATTGTTAGTTCATTTTAGCTCAGGTCCATAGATAATATTAAGGCAGCGGCTATTTACACCAAGTGAAAATAGCATATTTTCTTATGATAGATGCTAATTACACTATGTAAAAATAGGAGTATTTTATTTGCAATAATAGTAGTTACATGCTATTATACTGCTTAGTACAAATAGTGCCAGATATCTGCACTTTGCTATTGTAGTAAATTATAAAACAGTATGCAATAATAAAGTGTTGAGTGTAAAGTATAATTTTTATAAAAATTATTAAATGGATGCCGATTTGGGACAATAAAGCCCTCCCTACACCTAACCCTAACCTTAACCGATAAACACATGTGAGGCACTTTATTTTGACGTTTTTGAAGTTTTTTTTTTTTTTATTTACTTTTCGATTATTTCCTTCATTTTTATTGAAAATAAATACCTTTTCAATGTGTTATGTCATGTGAAAAGGGAGAAAATTGTCTAACCCTACCAACATGGTGGGCTATTTGCACTTAGTGTAAATAGACACTCCGATATTTTATAGACACAACTTTTGATTTTAATAATGTATTTGTAAATGTTGAAATTAATATTAACTAAGATTGATAATGCTATGCTATGAGGTCGCTAGGATGTCCTGATTGGTTGTTATGCAGTTGTTCTATGCAGTTTCCAAGTTATTGCTAGGTAGTTGTTAAGGTGTTATTTGTGGTGTCTCAGGTGTTGCTCGGTAGTTCCTAAGAATTTCTGGGTGTGCATGTTATCACCTTATTGAAAAGTCCTAAAGTCTCTATGATATTCTAACAAACTGCCAGCAACATTTCTTGAAAATCTACTACAAATTATGATTTGTCAATTGTGTTGCTATATCCAGTGGGGAGCAGACGGATTTATACGGCTGTAAACATAGAATTAGGCCGAACATAAAGAGCATAAAGGCCAGTGCTTATGTCTACCTACTTCAATTTGAAATCCTCAGTCTCTGATTTAGACATTGTGAGGTTTTACTATAGCAGTCAGAATGTCTGTGAGAGAATACAGTCCTGTGAAAAAACAGATAAAGACCAAGACAGAATATTAGATTTGACAGCCTATGAATATCCTTTCCATTCTTCACAATACAGTTAGCTATGTATTGAACTGAACAGAAACTACTCACTAATATGTGTGAAATGGATTTAATATAGTAAAATGTGTTATACAGAGCTAAGACAATGCTACACTACAAACAAGGAAATAAGAAAGTTCAAAATGTGAATTATGCACAAACATTTGCCCCCAAATTCCCATTACTTTAATATATTACTCTGAAGTTTTATTATTATCATTATTATTTATTTAATTATTTTATTCATTTTTTTATTATTCTTTTATTTTGTTATTCTCAATAGTGATTCTCATTAAATTCTCATTAGTGTGTTATACAATTATTATTAGTATTATTGTTATTGCTATTATTATTATTTAAATATATATTGTGATTATATTGACTAGACATCCATACGGATTGTTTCTCTGCTACAGCCCAAAATGCTGGGATAGGCTTCAGAATCCCTGCGACCATACACTCCAAACAAAAATGGTGCTAAATTGCACTAAAAATGGTTCATTGGCTTGTAATCATAGTGGAACCACTTTAAGCGCTTTGTTTAAAGGTGCTGTACAGCACCTTTGTCAAATGGTGTTATGTAAAACCATAAGAGGATCCCCATTCTCCTCCTTAGATTTTAGATATGTTACTCCACTCTCATATGTTTGCTATGAATGGGAATTTACTACAATGGCAAAAGCTGTTTTTAATCACTTTTATGCATTTCTGAGGTTAAAAATCTCATGTTGGGGCCCTGGAATATTTCCTTATAGGGGGGCCTTGGGGGCAAAAAGGTTGAGAACCATGTTATCTTCAGGAAATACACTGTATTTTAATGTTGTTTATTTAACCTTTTCTTCAACTAAACTAAGATACTAAGAGAGAGTTAGAGAACATTTAAAGAACTATACAGGGGCTTAATGGGTTCTTTGTATGGCAGTGGTGCTATATAGCACCTTAACCACCCCAAAGAACTGCTGAAGAACCATACTGGGCTTAACAGGTTCTTTAATACGTTACCTGTGCTATATAGCACCCCAACCACCCCAAAGAACCACTGAAGAACCGCTAAAAAACTATGTTGTGTGTGTAGAGTACATAGGTTTCGTAAAATGGATGGATGGATAATGATATATACTGTATATCAAGAAATCTTAAAGAGCCATCATTTTCTTACATTTTATGCACAGTATTATTTGTAATTTTTTCGTTTGATTTTGGGTTGAAATGTGCCTTGCATGTTTGAACCTTTTTTTTTTAAGTTTCATGAGATGTACCCCAAAATCCCTGATAAATTAATGGAATATTAAGGAAAATAAGTTATTATTTTAGAACACGTTTTGTGTTTTTTGACTCAAAACATTGTGGTTGAGTAAGAGTCCAGTGTGAATAATGTCATGCTGTGATACGACACATGCCCACTCCACTTAAGTCCACCCACATACTGTACAGCACAGTGATCACACAAAACACTTGAAAAAGCTCTTCTGACTGCATGTACTAAACACATACAACATCTTAAAACACACCAACAAAGCTTATTTATATCACATGCCTCACAGTCACAAACCTAACCTTCCAAGTTTGGCTACTCTATATAGTCCTGACAAAGTGTTGTTCTTCCTGGACAGAGAACACACATGTCATGTTACCCTTTCAGGCAGAGATTATCCACAATAATTTAGTACACAGCACACATGAAATAATGTCTCTCTCTCTGTCTCTCTCTCATACATACACATTCCCTCACACACACACACACACACGCACACACACACACACACTCACACACACACACACAAACACAGACACAGAAACACACAGACACAGACACACACACACACACACTCACACACACACACACAAACACAGACTCATATGTGTGTGTGTGCACATATTTCTGTGAGGGTTAAGGGGTTAGGTTATAGTATTTATAACTAGCTCAGTATAAAAGCAATACAATAGTCTATGCAACAGAACAGTATGCAATAAAAGAATGTCTATGTCCCCATTTAAAAAGCTAAGTAAACGTGCACATAATGCGTTTGTTTTTAGGTGCAAACTGCCATATACACATATATATGTGTGTGTGTTTGATTTAGTTAAAAATGCAAAATATGCATTTATTTGATCAGTGTATTTATTCATTTGTTTGTTGGTTGGTTTATTCACACACTTATGATAATTTATGATATATGATAATTTTGTGATACTGAAGTTCATTGGCCAGTGGCCATTATTGTTTTGGAGTGATCAGTCACATGGTATTTATAGAGTAGCTCCATAAAAAAAAGCAAAAAAAAACTTGGGCAGCATCCATCATCATGTACTTTGAGGACTGTATGCACCAGCTGAGCGAATGGGAATGCTGGTGAATAGCCTTTCAAGGTATAATAGACCTTCCTGAAATGAGGTATTGACCAGCCTTTGAACTCCGCATGGACAGCGCAAACACGTACCATGATTTCTTGGTTTTCCAATTCATCCCAAAGATGTTCAATAGAAGTACTTTAGGCCAGGTAATGTTGATCATGTGCAAATGTTTTTCCTAAAGTCACATCAATAACTACTGACCTCAGTCGTGCATCCCAAAGAGGTGAATTTCGACCATTCCATTGGAGATTTCCCATAAAGCTGTCTTTAATCTGCTTTGCATCATTAAATGGAGGTTACATTAATGCTGCAGAGTCCAGGGAAAATAAGTCGATGTGGATGCTGCCATTTCAATCTTAATATAGATTACACAGCTCATCTGCCTTTCATAGGCGCATGTAGGCGGCAGTAGTTGACAGGCTTGGCAGAGCCAGAGCACTCTGAGTCATATTCATATCAAGTCTTTTTTTTTACCTTGCAGTGTTCTCAAAATAAGTTTTGTGTCCACCACAATAACAAAGTCATGAAAATACATAAATGGGAGGACACTATTCATTGTCCACTCACATGGACAGCATACTTCAGCTGGCTGACTTATATTGGAGTTTCCAGTTGAAGCATATAGAGATGGGAACTATTGGGAAACAAGATTTGAAGAGTGCCACCTAGTGGATATAGTCAAAACTTCAGTAGGCAATGTACAGTACAATGCGTTCGGATATCAAATGGATATTAATACTATTTGTTAGTAAAACAGGAAGATTAATTAATGTGTGTGCACATTTGAATGGCATCAATTATATTCATTTGAAGAATATGAAGATACTTACTTTAAATAACATGTTTTGTTGTTTGTAGCCAATCCAGCAGATAAAGGAGGAGGTATGGTGATTCAAGATAAAGAAACTTATAAGACAAAAGTGAAGGAAATGTTGGATGATGAGAATTGTTACAAGAAATTATTGTTTAACCCAACATCAAATTCTAAAGTTGAAATGGATATGTTGTTGAATAGTGCATGGGGAAAAAAATGGGTAACTCAGAAGCAACTAGAATTTATGAAAAACGATCACCCTGTCACACCTGTACTATACACTCTTCCAAAAACCCACAAAGATAGTAAAAATCCTCCCTATAGACCAATCGTTTCAAGCATTGGTTCACACACTGAAAAGGTTTCCCAGTTCATTGTTTACCATCTGCAGCCTTATGTAAAAAAAAAAAAAAAAACTCCCTTCTTTTATTAAAGATACAACAGATTTTTTGGTTAAAATACAAATCGAAGAAAATGACTGGTTAGCAACATTGGATGTCTCCTCTTTATATACATCTATTCCCCATAAGGAAGGTTTAGAAGCTATTACTTTTTTCATAAATTCCAATAATTCTGAAAAACCTGTCGAATTTATCATTGAGATGATTATGTTTGTTTTGACAAAAAAATTATGTCATGTTTAATAATGATTTTTATTTACAAACACATGGAACCGCCATGGGTACTCCATTAGCTCCAAACTATGTAAACTTGTTTATGGGGAAATTTGAGGCTGAATATGTTTATCACAATAATCCTTTTTTGAAATATGTAAAATTATGGTTACGTTATATTGACGACTGTTTTCTTATTTGGACAGGAATGGAGAAAGAGTTGGTAGAATTCGGTAAATTTCTCAATTCCAGATTGACATCTATTTCATTTTCGATGGAGCGAGACCAAAACACTATCCATTTCTTGGATGTGTTAATGGTGAAGGACCACAAAAAATTAAGAACCACTGTCTTCCGGAAACCAACAGATAGAAACACAATTCTTGCGGCGGATAGTTTTCACCCTCTCTAATTAAAGAAGGGTTTGCCATTGAGTCAATTTCATCGACTACGTAGAATCTGTGATTTGGAAGAAAGTTTTGAGGAACAATCTTGCATATTGTTTAGTCAATTCGAAGCTCGTGGATATCCACACGCTTGGCTTCAGCCAAGCCATTTAATAAGTGTTAAATAGACAACAAATATTACATAAAGCTAATAAAAAAACAAAGAAATCTTTTTCAGTTAAATGTGTGCTGACTTTTAGATTGTCAGATCAAGGAAATTATAACAAAATATTGGAATATTCTTTCAACTGACCCTTCTTTGGGTGATATTTTTAAAAATGATCCTTTGTTTGTTTACAAAAGATCAAATAATATAGCCAATAGACTGGTAAAATCTGATATTTATACTGACAAGACTAAAACATTTATAAAAGGTTGTTTTCCCTGTTGGAATTGTGCCGCCTGCTCATCGATAACAAAAACCAATCAATTTAGTGATGCACATTCTGGTAGAACGTTTTTCATTAAATCTTTAATTACCTGCTCTACAGCTAATGTGATTTATATGTTAAAATGTCCATGCCCATTTATTTACATCGGAAAAACGAGTCGCCAGCTAAAAATTCGTATTAGTGAACATAAATCTGCTATCAGGAGACATGATGTGAATTCACCAATAGCAAGACATTTTCATGATTGTAGTCACAACATTAAGGATTTAAGTTGTATAGGTATCGAAAAAGTAACAATTTCCAGAAGAGGTGGTAACATAGAGAAAAACTTTTACAAAGAGAAGCTTATTGGATGTATCGACTAAAAGGTCTGTCTCCCTTGGGTTAAAATGAGGACTTTGATCTTTCTTGTTTTCTTTAAGAATGAAAAATTTGTTTAACCCTTTATTGTTTGATTACAGTGGGTGATACGATACGGACTATGAACGGCATGTGGCCTGATGCATCGGCTCGTTCCCCACTTTGATTTATGCTGATGGTTTGATGTAGATTTATTTTTATTTTTGATGGATTATTTGTGTTGTAGTGATGTTAGGTTCTTGAACGAATCGCAGTAACCGGTCGAGCCGGTTCACAAATCGAACTGAATCGAACTTTAGTTCCGGGTTGATGACGCAGGACGCACAGCCGAAATAGCACATCCAACTCAAAAAGAACCGCTTGAGCCGGTTCAACCAACTGGCGAAGTTTGCCGAGGATTACGCGAAGATTCTGATGAGTGAGTTGACGACACTGTGCAAGCCCGAGGCGCGTACTGGAAATATGCTTATTACGACTGTTATTAATTTACTGCATCACTATTGTGTTGTATGCTTTCCTTTTGTGCCTATATGGTTATGTTACTTTTATGTGTTGAGTGTTTTGGAATTATCTTTGGTTGTCTGTCCTGAAATTGCTTGATTGATTGGTCAATTAAGTTTGTGATCAGTAACACCTTTTATGTGACTTTTCACGGGTGATCTTTGGACTTCATTTCTTTTTTTAAGAACTCTTATAGGAAATGTCACTGTATGGTTCATTGAAGAAGGCTTGCTGCCGAAACGTCTGGTTGTTGTTTGCTCTGTTGCAAAATTAAAATAAATTGAAAGGGATTAAGAAGATTAAGCGAGTGCGGATCCCTTACTAGAATATGTTGTAGCCAATCCTTGCCTACCTCTACTTAACTCTGACTAGCCAACTACTACTACAGATTATAATTACATTGGTTGGCTACATTCATATTTTTGTCACCTAATTATTAGTATAAACATTTATGTATTTTGTAATTATTTTAAGATAGATACTTTACAGTAGACCTGCTAAAAGGTTGTCAATTTATTGTGAAACAAATAATGCTAATGAAAATGCTAATCATCAAAAGTTGCTTAATTAATTGCATTTAGTTTAAAGGGGTCATATGATGCGATTAAAATTTTTCCTTTCTCTTTGAAGTGTTACAAGCTCTTGGTGCATAAAGAAGATCTGTAAAGTTGCGATTATGTATCATGTATCATGACAATTCGTGTGGCGAGCAAATTTCTTATACTATGTTTCGCCAAACCTCATAGTCCACTGCCCTACTAGAGGTAAAAAAAAATTGAATCATTTGCGGATAATGTTCCACGTAATGATGTTAGTAACAGTTGAACTGGAAAAGTTCCACAAATCTGTGTCTTTGCTCTACAGTTTTGCAGTTCAAGTAGGCTACTGTTTCTTCGTTATGAATAGGGGCTATTCAAACTATTTCTTTCAAATCAAGAAGTACAAGCCAGGCTGGCTCAGCCTCTGGTATCAAGTCTCCAATAATGAATAGAAGCAATCTCAGTAAATTCCAATTCTCATGTGCATTACCTAAAATGTTTTTTTTTGGAGGCATATGTACATGGAATAATGTGAGGTCTATTGGTAAGCTCTGGAACGTAAACACCATTACTCTAAAGTAATCAATTCCTGTAAAAGGGGCTCTAAAATTGTCATATCCAAATCACTTTACATGTTGACTCTTGCATAAAACTGCCAAATAGATAGATGTGAGTGTTGAACTGCATCCAGGTGGCAAATTATTCAAAATCCAATAGACCCCACAAAGTTTGTGTTAGAAAGCCTAAAGTGCCTAAGGGGTTACAGAGCTCAAAATCATCAATGTACAATGACAAAGATATTTTCAATTCCCCTTTTATAATAGAAATAGAAATAGCTTGTATAATATTTGACCCATCCATTCATCCATTTTCTAAATTGCTTGTCCTATGTAGATTTCCAGGGATGCTGGAGCTTATCATCATAGCTGACTGTTTGTTTAAAGAAAAAAGGACTTGATTTTGGGGAGTTTCATTTGGGACTTTTTTTACCCTATTGATGGAAAGTGCCAGGAGCTCGGTGGATGCTGGCTTCTGTGCTGTCAGTGTGTTGATATCCACTGAAGCAGTGTAAACTAACTAGAATACTTAGTGAAGCAGAATTTGACCACAATAGTCTCTTGGGAGAGAGAGAGGGAAAACTGTATATTTTTACCTGTGTAATGTGGATCTTTTTGTCCCATTTATATTAAAACCTGAGATTGTTTACAATTAACTTAAAAGAGGCACTTAAATGGATTCAAAGCTGACCGTATTATTTTGTCTATGTCTATGGTCTGAAACTCTTTCACCAATCATGTAGCAAAGGCCTTGTTGCTGATAACAATATAATTTTTAGAAGTACATGTCTTCAATGCAAATATTGTGAGAATTTCTTCAATCATAGTTTACAACACCTATTGTAGATTGTTGACTTAAAAGTGCCCGCGCTTGTGCGGTACACGAGCAGTGCTTCACAGAGGTCCCCACTGGCAGCTGGAACAGCTGTCCTCATCCTGAAGCGAGGGATTTCTCTTTCTGTGAAGATGAATGAGATGACGGCGTGTGAGAACATTGTTTTCTTCAGATTCAGTGACCAGAGAGCAAGTGAATAAAAGAGAAACACATTACAGTCTTATTGTGTGGGCCTGGGTTGCTTTCGTGTAGAATAAGATTTGTAATAAAGGATTTGATGTAAAACAGGATAACACTCACAAAGTGCGTAAAACACAATGTGATTATAATCGCTAGAAAGGATTATTAATAACTGGCATGTACCAAAATAGGGCCTGAGGTTTTTATTTTAGTTTTATTTTTCATTCTTGAAAGGTGCCAAATCTTACAGAACAAATTGGTCGCCAACGTCAAGAGGTACTATATTCGGCTTTTTCCTACACCCCATGTTGCTTTGCACAAATGATGGGAGTAATGTCTGTTGAACCTGTTGATCAGCCAATAAACTGCACTCTATGAATGCAATAATAAACATTTTCGGAAGCTGGGTACAAAGAGGTGACATTGCTCTCCTCACCCCATAATACGGTGGCCGAGAGAGCTCAACGCGCTGCAAATGAAAAAGAAAGAAAAAAAACACATGCAAATTGAAAAAAAACACCTGCAAATTAAGAAAACATCTTCATCAATTTGACAACACATGCGCTGCAAATTCTCACAACACAATCAAATACAGAAACGTGCTGCAAATTCTCACAACACAATCAAATACAGAAACGTGCTGCAAATTCTCACAACACAATCAAATACAGAAACGTGCTGCAAATTCTCACAACACAATCAAATACAGAAACGTGCTGCAAATTCTCACAACACACACAATCAAAGAAACGTGCTGCAAATTCTCACAACACAATCAAATACAGAAACGTGCTGCAAATTCTCACAACACAATCAAATACAGAAACGTGCTGCAACAGAAACGCAGAAATGCGCTGCAAAGACTCACAACACAAACAAAGAAACGCGCTGCAAATACGGAATCGTTTAAGGGAAGTGTGTTTCTTTGTTTGTGTTGTGAGAATTTGCAAAGCATGTGTTTTTACGTCAACGTCAAATTGATGAAGATGTTTTCTTAATTTGCAGGTGTTTTTTTTTCTTCTATTTGCCTGTGTTTTTTCATTTGCAGCGCGTTGAGCTCTCTCAGCCACCGTACCTTAACCATCAAATATCAAAAGGAAACTTTTTTGATAAATTATTTACTCTCAGCAGAACGTGAATAACCCCCTTTCAGCAGCAATATTACAAACGTGTTACTGCAGTTAGTCAACATGTTAGTCAAACATATAGCAAACATGTGTTGGCTTAATCAAAAATATTCTATCCATAAACAAGAACATTGATAGATACATGTATTTCAAAGTGTTACAGGTGTTACCTCTGATAAATTTCAGGTACAAACCCAAATATAATCTGACTTTGGGGATCCCACTGAAACCTTCAAAAATGCCACAGAGTTACCACTTTCTCACCGGCATCTTTATTCTGTATTGACTAGTCAAAAGTGAATGTCAATCCAATCAATCAATCAATCAATCAATCAATCAAATCCCAAAAAAGAAAATGAATAAGGAAGAAGTAATCTCAAATAATAATCTAAAATTTGTTCTTACAATAACTTGTATTTTTAAAAAAAAATAAAAATAGCTGAATTTGGAAACAGTATTTTATTTTTTTGAAGAAATGAATCGGTAAAGGTATGGTGGAAACAACAGTTTTTTTATCTAAGGGTCAGTGAGAGGGTATAAAATGTTAATGAAGATTTTTTTAAAGTCATACTGCTGAATATGGACCCATGAAAGTATTTCAGATAAAGTAATAAATGAGGAAAAGGACTGTCTATAAATAAGAACATATTTAACATGTAGCTGCATGCTGGGGAAGAAGATCAGAAGTATATCAATGAGTGACTGGGGTGTGCAAGTGTGTCCTCCATGGATAGGGCCCGCAGGCCTTCTGCATATGCTGCACAGGATTACACTGATCCAACTTAATACTTACGACCAAGGCATCATTCATAACTACAGCCACCATCTGGCACCGCTGCCCACCCGACCAACCCATCAGATTAACTTTGAGGAAGATTCCAAGAGCGGGTGTGTGCCAAATTCTCTAATAGTTCAGATGGGTCAGCATCAGTGTGCGCTGCTCGGGTGGCTTCTCGACACACCCATGACTGAGTGCTTTAATTGCAGTAGTGGTCAGTGCACTTATCTGTCACAAAACTGCACTGACAGAAAATCAGCTAGCTGGTAAGAGACTGTTGAACAGTGGGGTCAGAGGGAGTGCTGTATTGTTGAGTCTTAGAAAAAATAACAGTACATTAATATGTCATGTTTACCAATTAAAATATATATAAAAAATGTAAACTCAATAAATTTACTTCTAAACTGATAATTGCATGAGATTCAATTAATTATTTTGTTAGTTAGTTTGTTCGGTTAGTTAATGTATTTTAAGCAAAAATAATGTTGAAATTATTATTTTTTTTTTTGTAAAGATGGATATCCCTAAATGTGAGCAAACACAAGTACTATTTTCCGGCTTCACTGGTGGTGTTAAATGTTAAATTAAAACATGTCTACCTGATAGAAAGGTCACTGTTCACAAATGTTTGTTTCTTACACAGACACACAAAAACCAGTGAACTTCAGCTAAAATCCCTTGTTCCAAATCAGTTCCCACTGTAGGTCATGTACTTGCCATCAGCTTAGAGCTGTCTGTAAAAGATTTTGAAGACACAGAATTATACATCCAGCAGGGGGAAAAAAAAAACACAGATACAAACATTTATTACTGAAATCTATTGCAAAGAGTACAGACTTTAAACAATAATAATAATAATAATTTTGTTTTTCTTTTTAAATATTTCTCTGTCACAGATCCCAGAAGAGGAGCCATTATCATGACAACAGATTCTTCAGACCTTCTGAAAACCTCTGCAGAAACCTGTGCCTTTGATCAAACCCTGTGAATCAATCATTTTTGTATGGGTTCAGAATATGAAACTGATACTGCACTTCTGACAGACACCTTTATGAACTGAACAGGTGATATGTAAAGGTGGTTTTTGAAGCCATGGAGTTCAACAAGTCAAAAATTGTCTAAGAGGAAATCCCACTCTGTGCAATATTAATCTATTTTAGAGTGAAGTTCATGTCCAAGTAGATTTTGGATGACTATGTTCAGTTGGTTTATTTTTGTAAAGCTTTTTCCTGATGTATATTTTTCTAAAACAATATTATTCTCCAACAGAAGAGACACCTATGAACATTGACAGATAAAATATCGTTAGGCGAAGAAAATGCCTCCTTTTTAGACAGGGGAAAAAGCCATAGTACCTCTCATCAACAACAGTGATGTTTAGAATGGTATTTGCTGAAAATCTGTCACCCTTACATATGTGTACCCTATCATTTTATTTGCTGTACATTTGAGTGTTTATCTAATTTAAAAATAAAAATTATAATATAAGAAATAAATATTTATATAAATCTAAAAAAGTGCATAATATGATTGATAAATTTTATTTTGATTTATTTTCTTCAAAACATCACTTTTTTTTCCCAAAGGAGAAGAACATGTTTTGATATTTGGATCCAATGTTTATTTATTTATAAATCATTATTTATTTATCATTATCACCATGTTTCAAATTAACAGCTTTTATTAATTTTCTTAAAGCAGCACTATGTAACTTTTGGTTACTCTGTTACTTTCAATAAACAGAACTGCATCCCGCGGAAGAACATTCCAACCGGAGCTACTTCTCTAAGTTTATGTCTATGGCGATTCACGCAGGTATATGTTACTCCGCAGGTTGGATGTAATGGTATGAAAATTTCTTATCACGATTATTCATAAAAAGGTAAACCTCACATTTCAGCCTTTAAATAAAGAAAAGATATGTCAAAATGATAATTGATTAATAAATGATTATATGTATTTTATCTGGTCCATAAATAATTCTAGATAACTTATCTGAATTGTTTAAACGGTTTCATCAACCGGTCAAAATTTACAGCAGGGCATGCAAATTCGGTCAATTTTTGTCCAGACAGAAACCGCACACAGGCTGAATGTAAATATAAGTCTCTGTAAATCCACTCGCTGACAGCAGGTGGCGCTCATGGAAAAGCTGAATTAGAGCTGTTTCCCGTAACCTCGAGATGGTCCTCACTGCAGAACACAAGATCCAGGGGGCGAGGTTGGATCCAGATCCAACTCCTCCCACCGTACCTAAACCTAAGCCTACCCGTCTCCACCCCCGATCCCTAAACCCACCCATCTCCACCCCCTAGATGTGGATCCAACCCTGCCCCCTGGATCTTTGTTCTGCAGTGAGGGGCTACTGGTAACCTCTGTGGACAAAGCTGTATTGCGATTAAGAACACTTCCTTTAGCTATTACATGGAGCGAAGCTGAAAACAAAATGCCATCGAATCGTTTCTGAAGACAGTCAGAACCGTCAGCGGTACATTCATATAATTAATTCATTCATATATTAATTTGTATAATTCCCTTAGCACTCTTTTAAAACCTCCCAGCTTTTCCGCCCTCAAAACGAAACTACTCTGCTGCTGTGCGCACGTGAGACTGTTACTTAAAACTGCGTTATGCTGGACAGTATTTATTTATCGCGAGTTGTTCAAATGGCGGTAATCTAATACGGTTTTAATGATAATTAAAATATGAAATGGTAATACTAACCGTGGGGAATTTTATCATGATTTATCGTCAAGCCGGTAATCGTTACATCCCTACTCCGCAGCAGTGACGACCCGACCAGGCTACAATAGTCCAAATATAAGTACTTATTATAAGTGTACCGTAGTGATTCGGAATAAGACAAAAACGCGGTTTGGAAGATGAATTCATGATGTACTCGCTCATTATATACATTTTGCAAATTTTGAACACAGAAAAAGTTACATAGTGCTGCTTTAACGTGTGCTTTTTCAAACGGAATGTTTAGGTTTCAAAATGCACATGTGATGAAATATCTGCATTATTTTATATTTCTCTCTGACTACATACAGAAACAAGAAAATTGCAATATTGTACTTTATTAGGAAATTTAAATATTTTACTTCCTGCTTGTTCACAATAGTTAAGTCCAAGGCACTAGCCATGCAAGGCCTAATGCTGAAGTTACAGCAAGAAAAGAAAGAAAATAAGTAAATTATGTTACTCAGTATAATAATCATAGGCATAGAACACTACATATTTTGTCATTAGTTCATTCAGTGTTGCTGAACAAAAAGAAAAAAACTTTACGCTACAAATTAAATAATGTTCAGGTGTGTCAACTGTGTTGCTCATGTCAACTATGCGACCTTTACTGTCAACTGTTACCTTCTGTACAATTTTTATACACACATATTTTCAATTATTTAAATGCTGCTTCTGACATGCTATAAAGTGCATTTTATATTCCCACAGGTAGGACCTTTGCATAACAATCTCAAAAGTATGAAAGTATGACCTATATTGTAGATTTATGATAAAACATGTTTCTATCCCTACCAACCATGATGAGAATACCACACTTACATCTGCAAACATCAAATTCATCAAAGTATTAAAATGATCTGTTTCTTGATATGTAACAAATGGAATAAAGAGCACCCATTTGCTGCATATCGCATTGATATCTCTGTAAGAGAAAAGTACTGAGGCTTTGAAATACAATACATTATGGATTATTTCTGAATGCTTGATTACTTGCAGTAGAGAACACTTGTGTCCCTTTAAGCTGATGTCTTTTTACCGGCTGGTCTGGATGTGGCTACACATGTACAGTATCTGTTGTGACTCTTAACAGAAGTTTATCTAGGATGCTTTTTTCTCCTTGTTTTCTGATGTCCATGTTATGACACATATGTACAATATTTCAAATATTAAACCACCTTGATGAAAAAAAAAAACTAAATCATATTTTATTTTATTATTTCATCACATTAACAGATCAGAGGTGAATATTTATTGTTGGAAAAAAAAGCTTCTGAATACATGTATGGGTATGAAATCGTACTGTAATTAATGGAATGCAGGACAAAAGTCATGCAAAATCATGCAGTCATGTCTATATAAACAGTGATTTATTTGTTACTTTACTCACACTTCTAGATCAAGTGTTGCTTATTCTTTTCTGTTAAGAGAAGGAAATATCTCATTGAGCTATGGTTTAAAATGTCATATTTGTTACTGTCCTAAAGAACATTGTCATAAATGTCACATTTTTCATCCTGTCACTGAATAGAGCTTGAAGAGAATTTCAAACTGAAGAATTTTACACAGAAACCCTAGAACAAAGCTACCAAACTGGTATCAATCCAAATGAACATTGTCTATAAATAACTGGATATTTTTGCTTACCTTTATTGTTACGCTGTATAATATTATTTATTGACATGTTGAATATCACAAACATGAAATAAAGTAAAGATAAAGGTTTTGCTAAGGTCTTTAATTGAATGGATAACATAAAAAAGAAATACAAAAGAAATCAGACTTCATAATATAACACATCAAGCAGCTCCTTTTAGACAGTTTAATTTTATGAGGACATATGTATTGCTATTAATTTTTTTTGTAGTTTGTGTAGTTTTATTACTTTTGCTTTACAACTCAGCCACTGTATATGTTTGATTAAATGATTAATTTGCTTAAAAATTAATGTAATTTTTCTTTATACTAAATAATGTGAATTTTAAGTGTTATTGTTGTTGTTACTATCCTATATGTGATATGATTGATTTATAGATATTCATTCGGTGCCACCCTGTGGTGGCAATCTGTATATTCTGACTAAGTTGATTCAAATTCAATCAGGTCATGTGTATTTATATCTATATTTTTTTCTTTTGGCATTGTAAGTGAGGACCACAATTAATTGCTCTTGTAAGTATTTATAGCTCAATGGGGACTGACATTTTTCTGAAAACCAGACTCAAATTATGTTTTAGACTACAAAAGATTAAGGTTTGATTGGAATGTACATGGGTTTTCTTGTGCTGTATAGACACTTCCTGTGTCCCAATTCAGAGGCTGCATCCTACGAAGGTTGCATTTGAAGATCCAATGTGTTACACTGACGCAGCGAAGGCTGTTCCAATTTGAAGGCTCCTTCAAATGCGGCCTCGAAATGTGTCCTTCATTTTCTAGGTCATGAATGTTACAACAGATGGATCCTTTGCGGCCCAGACTATCCCAAGTTTCATTGTGTGCTGGTGACAATAGGATTTTATGAGAGAAAACCACCTCGGTTGAAATCGTGTTCTGGGGGAGGAGGGGGACCCTCGGTTGAAATCGCCATGATTTGTGATTCCTAGAATGGTCACCACCTTTCTCCATGTGATGGCCCTGATTAGGACATAGCTACTAACTTGATGATCTTGAAAAGTTTCTGCATTAGGTAAAACTAAAGAGGTCAATTTGTATTAACATAGAACCTTAAACGGTTAGTTCAGCCAAGAATGGTGTTCATAAAAGGACATGCTCATGTTTGCCCAAAACCACCTGGATGTCAAACAACGGTTCTGGGAAAATGTTCTGTCGACAGTGGAAACTAAATTTAAAGGTTCAGTAAGCGATTTCTGAGAAACACTATTGATATTTGAATTCGACACCCAAACAAACACACCCCTTCTTGCATTGCTCTACCTCCTCTAAATTCACAAACTTGCCAGGGCTGTACGTTAACTTTTTTTGCACATAGCACTGGTGCTACAGAGGTTGAAAGTTTTGTAGCACAGGAAATAATGACGGAAATGAATTTTTTGGGTGAACTATTCCTTTAATGACAGTCGGCAGCATGTTTCTTACTGTCGCTTTAAGAGCTGCATCTGTTTCTCTCTCAACTGTTTACTTTCATTTTAGACATAACCAACTGTTTATATGTAAACCTTGTGCATTTTTGACAGTATTAGACGCAAAATTAATCAGACGCGAAAGACAACTTAGTCCAGTAGGCGCTGTTTAACAGGCTTTTGTACACGCTGAGAAAAAGCGCATGAACAGCGCGCGAATGAAATGTTTAACCGGCAAATCTTTAAAGCACATGCAAATAATGTATTTTTGTGATTGCGCATAGGTGCAGTGTCCTGTGAGTATAACTCTACTGCTAACAAGCACAACGAAATCACTTCACACTATTAAGCGTCTTTATTATGAACATGCAAAACTGTATCGCACGTGTGCTACAGTGGTAAATTTATTCATCGCACAGCCCAGTTTTTTCGTGGCACGTGCGACATACAGTATATGTCGCACTGTACAGCCCTGCATGCTATTCAACACAGGCAGCGACTAACAGCTGCCACATCAGACAGCTTTTAAACCTCCTCCCAACTGGAAAGCACGGTTAAGCACTGCTTTGTTGCCTCAGGGCCTGGACACTTTGCAATCATTAAAGGAACAATGGATTCAAAAGTGCATCAAGACATTTTACAGCAGTTCAATTCAATTCAATTCAAGTTTATTTGTATAGCGCTTTTCACGATAAAAATCGTTGCAAAGCAACTTTACAGCAAATTAGGTTTCTAAAATATTTAGTAGTAGCTTATCAGCGGTGACTGTCAATTAATAAACATATGGCAGAAATGTACAAAAAAAAATCAATTAAAGACGTAATCAAACAGACGATGAACACTATTAACAGCAATTATTATATGATGCAATCAAACTTATAGCAAAATTTGGTAGTTCTGTATGTTGTTTCATGGTTGGCATCATCTGAGGTCCTCTGAGGGGTTGGCATCATCTCTTCTCAGGTGTTCTGAATCCAGACTGAAGCTTGTGTAAATCCTAGTTACAAAAACAGAGAAACAAATAGAGACATAATTAGCGTAGCTGCTGTTCCAACCAAGCAAAATTGATTTGTTTAACCCAAGCTAAGGAATAATAATGCGCATATGATCAGATATAACTGCAGTACAAGATTATGAGATGCATTATTTGAATGCTTGGCCAAAGAGTTGTGTCTTTAATCTAGATTTACTGTCTTTAATCTAGATTTAGTGTCTGAACCCCGAACGTTATCAGGAAGGCTATTCCAGAGTTTGGGAACCAAATGCAAAAAAGCTCTACCTCCTTTAGTGGACTTTGCTATCCTAGGTACTACCAAAAGTCCAGAGTTTTGCGACCTTAGGGAGCGTGATGGATTGTAGTGTGGTAGAAGACTAGTTAGGTATGCAGGAGCTAACCCATTAAGAGCCTTATAGGTAAGTAATATTTTGTAACTGATACGGAACTTAATAGGTAGCTGTCACGGTTGCACTACTGGAGTGCGGAGCAAGGAACGGAGGGAGACGAGGAGTACATCAATCCAGAGACTTTTAATAACATAAAGGAAACACGGAAAACTCACGTAGAACATGTAGACATGAACAATACCGGATGCTGAACTGAAAACAGGGAACACTATTTAACCACATGACAATCACGAGACACACCTGGGATCAATGGAAATAAACGGGGAACACCTGGAATTAAATCAACATAATCAGGACAGGAACAGGAAACTAACCAAATATGGGCAAGGAGGGCACATGGGGAGCAAAACACACACAAAACACGGAACAAAGTCTGACATGACTCCCCCCTCCCGGAAGGCACGTCCCGAGCCGTACAACATCCAATGGGGAGGGGGCGCTCTGGAGACCTCTAGGAACAGGGCCAACGGACAGAGAGCCTCCATGGCGGCGCCCGTTCCGGGACCCATGGCGGATCTGGCAGTCCGGGGCGCCATGGCGAATCAGGCAGTCCGGGGCGCCATAGCGGAGCAGGCAGACTCAGAGGCCATGGCGGAGCAGGGAACTCAGGCGGCCATGGTGGATCAGGGGACTCGGGGAGCCATGGCGGATCTGGCAGCCCAGGAGGCCACGGTGGAGCAGGTAGTTCAGGAGGCCCAGGCAGAGCAGCCTCCGAGGCCCCCCCAAAATACTTGGGGATGCTTACAGGCTCCGAGGCCTTCTGTTGGCCATAACAGGGGACTGGAGCCCTCCCTGGGCTTAACTGGGGATCCGAAGCCCTCCCTGGGCTTAACTGAGGATCCGGAGCCCTCCCTGGGCTTAACGGGGGATCAGGAGCCCTCACTGGGCTAGACTCGGGGATTGGGAAGTGCGTATGAGGAGCTGGCACTGGAGGGCACTCTGGAGGAGCAGGCACAGCAAGGCGCTTTCGAGGAGCTGGCACTGGAGCGAACTCAGGGGCTGGAGCCAACACCGCCCTGCCGCAAACCCCACAGCGCGTCCTCAGCTGCAGTCATCTCTTTTTGGTCCGGTATTCTGTCACGGTTGCACTACTGAGTGGAGCAAGGAACGGAGGGAGACGAGGAGTACATCAATCCAGAGAACTTTAATAACATTAAGGAAACATGGAAAACTCACGTAGCACATGAAGACATAAACAATACCGGACGCTGAACGCTGACATGGGGAGCAAAACACACACAAAACACGGAACAAAGTCTGACAGTAGCCAGTGCAGAGACTGTAAAATTGGGGTAATATGATCATATTTTCTTGACCTGGTAAGGACTCTAGCCGCTGCATTTTGGACTACCTATAGCTTGTTTATTAAGGGTGCAGGTCAACCACCTAGCAGTGTATTACAATAGTCCAGTCTAGAGGTCATGAATGCATGAACTAGCTTTGTCAGGATTCTTTGATGAATAGAAAGATCCAAAGATCAGCATTTATCTGAAATAA
>NW_015631455.1:232986-235797 GCF_001515625.1 Sinocyclocheilus rhinocerous
AGCTCTGGGGCTGGAGCCGACACTGGAGCGAGCTCTGGGGCTGGAGCCCACACTGGAGCAAGCTCTGGGGCAGGAGCCGCCACTGGAGCGAGCTCTGGGGCTGGAGCCGACACTGGAGCGAGCTCTGGATGAAGGCAGTGAACAGTCCTTTTCTCTTCATCTTCCTCCTTGGGTTACGTGGAAACTGGGCAGGCGGCGGGCTTGTCGTTGCGGTGACCGGCGGGCTTGACAACGGCGTGGCCGGCAGGCCTATCTTCGGAGCAGCCGGCGGGCTTGAGTGAGCCGCGGCCGCCGGGCTCGTCTTCGTAGCGGGAAAAAGTGCGGCGGTTTCCATGCCGCGGGGAAAAAAACGGATTCTAGTTTTATTGTGTTGTTTTAAGTTCCTTGTGCATTATGTAAATACACGATTTATTCATTCTACTTTTGTTGTTGTCTCATCTTTTTAAAACACTTATTTTATCTCACACAGTTTAATCTGACCCATTTTAAATCCATGCAACTCGGCCGATAAGGTAGATCGTTACAATGTCATGATCTATAGTGTCGAACGCAGCATTAAGATCAAGTAAAACTAGCAATGAGATGCAGCCTTGGTCTGACGCAAGAAGCTAGTCATTTGTAATTTTAACAAGTGCAGTTTCTGTGCTATGGTGGGGCCTGAAACCTGACTGAAATTCTTCATAGAGATCTTTTATATATATATACAGTGGGTACGGAAAGTATTCAGACCCCCTTAAATTTTTCACTCTTTGTTATATTGCAGCCATTTGCTAAAATCATTAAAGTTAATTTTTTTTCCTCATTAATGTACACACAGCACCCCATATTGACAGAAAAACACAGAATTGTTGACATCTTTGCAGATTTATTAAAAAAGAAAAACTGAAATATAACATGGTCCTAAGTATTCAGACCCTCTGCTCAGTATTTAGTAGAAGCACCCTCTTGATCTAATACAGCCATGAGTCTTTTTGGGAAAGACGCAACAAGTTTTTCACACCTGGATTTGGCGATCCTCTGCCATTCCTCCTTTCACTAGGATCTAGTTGTGGTTTCTTAATAAGAGGCTTAATAACCGCCAGCTTGAATGGTTTTGTTTGGGATGTTAAAGACAACGATGAGTTGATAGTATTGAGAAGCAGTTCTTCTGCTATAGGTAACAACTCTTTCAGTAATTTAGTGGGTACAGCATCTAACAGGCATGTTGTTGATTTAGATCAGAGGTGCCCAAACTCTTTCCTATCAAGGGCCAAAAATCAAACTTGATTGAGGGCCGTGGGCCAAATATAAACGTTGTCAAACTATAATAAATTAAAATTGCTATGGTTTCCCCTAATTTATTTCATATTTAAAAAGAAATAAACAGAAAAACATTACTTTGTAATTTGCTTAACTAATGCAGTTTTCATTTTAAAGTTTTATAGAAAACGAAGAAACAATCTTATTTACAGTACAATGCAGTTCAATGCCTAATACAGCTTTTCAAGCTATTTTATATTAATGTTTTATAGTTCACAATGAACTTATTACAATAAAAACTTTGTTTATAATTTTTCATTGTAATATAAGTTAATTGTGTACTATAAAACATTAATATAAAATAGCTGCATTGAACTGCATTGTACTGTAAATAAGATTGTTTCTATCTTATTTACCATACAATGCAGTTCAATGCCTAATGGAGCTTTTCAATCTATTTTATTTTAATGTTTTATAGTTCACAATTAACTTATATTACAAAGAAAACATAGAAACAATCTTATTTACAGTACAATGCCTAATACAGCTTTTCAAGCTATTTTAATGTTTTATAGTTCACAATTAACTTATATTACAATGAAAATGTAGAAACAATCTTATTTACAGTACAGTGCAGTTCAATGCAGCTATTTTATTTTAATGTTTTATAGTTCACAATTAACATATTACAATGAAAACTTTGTTTATAATTTTTCATTGTAATATAAGTTAATTGTGTACTATACAACATTAATATAAAATAGCTGCATTGAACTGCACTGTACTGTAAATAAGATTGTTTCTATCTTATTTACAGTACAATGCCGTTCAATGCCTGATACAGCTTTTCAAGCTGTAATACCACCATATGCTTGCAATTTCAGTGAACTCTAATGAGATACATGAATCTGGTCCTTATTTTTCAAAAGTTTTTCCAAATTGGGCTGCAGCTGACTTACAGACAAAGTCAGGATATTGTGTAGGTGAGAGTCTGTTAGTTTGCTTCTCAGTTTACACTTGTTCAAGTTCATCAGACTGAAAGTCTGCTCACAGAGGTAGGTACTGCCAAACAGAGACAGCATCACTTGTGCCTGTTTGCACATCTTTGGGTACCTGTTTGCTGGGACACATTTGTAGAAGTCTATCAAGGGAAGGGACCTGAACTTGTGTTGCAGTTCTGAATCACACTGAAGCTCAATTAGTTCCATCTGAAGATCGTCACTGACTGTGTCCACACTGATGGTGAAGGGTTGAGCAAACAACTCAAAGTCAGTAGTATTGTGTCTGAAGTCCTCAAAGCGACTGTCAAACTCCTGGATAAGGTTGCTGAGAACTGCATCATACTCTGGGACCTCCTCTTTCATCATGCCTGCCTCTCTAAGACAGGGGAAATGGGCTAAATTCCCTGGATGTGCGGTGAGAGAGAGAACAAGAAGGGAACAATGTGAGACTGGGGAGTGAAAGAAAAGCAGGCATGTAAAAAGGGAGGCAAATAGAATAAATAACTGACAAAAAGAGGGAAATTAATCTATCAATCCAGTGGTTCTCAAACTTTTCTGGTCACGCCCCCCT
>NW_015631456.1:0-1115 GCF_001515625.1 Sinocyclocheilus rhinocerous
GCGTTTTTGAACGAATCTCTTGAATGAATGATTCAATGACTCACTTATAAATACTTCACTTGTTTCATTACTGGATGATCAGCATTTTTGAACGAATCTCTTGAATGAATGATTCAATGACTCACTCATAAATACTTCACTTGTTTCATTACTGGATGATCAGCGTTTTTGAACGAATCTCTTGAATGAATGATTCAATGACTCACTCATTCATACTTCACTTGTTTCATTACTGGATGAATCAGCATTTTTGAACGAATCTCTTGAATGAATGATTCAATGACACACTCATAAATACTTCACTTGTGTGTTTGAATCGAGATCGCGATCTTTTAATGATTAATCATGGAGCTCTACTTGCGGCTCACCTGTACGAGTTATTGTTGGAATGCTCTGCCAGTGGAGAGTCGGAATCAAAGGAATCTCCTTCATCCTCATCTTCCTCATCCTCCTCTTCCTCACTGCCTTGGCTCTCCTCAGAGTCGTACTCCACTCGGCTGGCAGACGGAGGCAGGTACGGCTTCACGCAGGACAAACGAATGAGTTCACAAACACAACAGTGCCAAATTACTGCAAGCTGAAGAATAAAAGAAAACCTTTGCGATGAAATAATCCCAGATGCTGAGCTCAGGCGGCACAAAACGCTCTTTACAGATGGATGTTTCTGGCTCCATCACCACGGGTCTGGGACTGACCGGACTGTCGGGAACCTCTCTGGAGTTACTGCGTGATGAGCTCAGCCGGGAACGCCGCTGCTTCCGCTCCACACCTTCCACTAACGAGGAGCAAATAGTGAGCAAGATGTCACTGGAGCTTAACGCTGCATAATCGTAACGCAATAATCAAGGGTTTACCAAAAGGGGTTTTATACTGATAAAAAGCTAATAATTTATAAAAATGTCAAATTAAAATAAATAAATTATTTTAAAATAAAAACAAATCAAAATAAAATATTTACTAAAAATTAATGAAATCATAAAAGCAGGGCTGCTCGATTATGGCAAAAATCATAATCACGGTTATTTTGGGCAATATTGTAATCCCGATTATTTAACACGATTATGACACGTGATGTATATTAAATATATATTTTCTGTAAATAAGGTTGCTATGAC
>NW_015631457.1:0-504 GCF_001515625.1 Sinocyclocheilus rhinocerous
AAGCGCTATATAAATAAAGGTGACTTGACTTGACTTGACTCATGACCCACTAGTGGGTCGCAGATCATTCTATAGGAGGTCGCGAGACTTTCTCTGTGTTCTCGGTGTTACACCGGCACAGTCAGTAAGCTTCACAAACGGCTCATTGAAACAAGTGACCTCCAACAAATCGAATTTTGGAATGTCCTATGTTGATTCATTATTGCCGTAACTTTCAAATGGTCGTATGTTGAATCATTATTGCCGTAACTTTCTAATGCTGTTTCTAAACTGTCCTATTTTCGAATGTCGCATGTTGAATCATTATTGCCGTAACTTTCTAACGCTGTTTCTAAACTGTCCTATCACAATAATTTATCGCTGCCGCGAACGGCTCTTATTGGACAAGGTCCTACTCTTTTTACGTAATGTTACACATGCTAGCAGCTGTTTACCCCGTCGCTCACGACAGCTTCAAACAGCACCCTGAAGGCAAGTTATCTGGCAGCTGGCCACATCGCCCGT
>NW_015631458.1:0-520 GCF_001515625.1 Sinocyclocheilus rhinocerous
CATGCTAATCGTGCTAGAAACATGCTAGCAACATGCTAGTAACTTCCTAATTATGCTAGCGACATAACTTGCTAATTATGCTAGCGACATGCTAGTCACTTGCTAATGATGCTAGTCACTTGCTAATCATGCTAGAAACATGCTAGCAACACCTTAGCAACCACCCCGGGTACCCCAGCAACACCCTAGCAACCACCCCGAGTACCTTAGCAACCACATAGCAACACCTCAATTCAATATATTTTTATTGCACTTCAAATAAGCATGTTGGGAATATAAATGTATTATAAACATACTACTTGAATTTAAAGTATATTTTTAATACATTTAATACTACGTATTTTTCACCTGGGTCCGCATAGCAACAGCCTAGCAACCACCACTAATACATTAGTAACTGAATAGCAACACCTTAGCAACCACCCCGTGTACCCTAGCAACTGCATAGCAAAACCATAGCAACCGCCTGAGTACCTTAGCAACAGCCCGGGGTACCCTAGCAACCGCATAGCAACACCTT
>NW_015631459.1:0-545 GCF_001515625.1 Sinocyclocheilus rhinocerous
CATTTTGTGTGATCCCTCTTACAAAACATTAAAGTTTTTTTTTTTAACAAACATACAAACAAAAAAACAAACAAACAAAATGGACCCTTTGAAAATTAGCTCGAAAATTTAATTTTTAACTAATTGATGTATTGATTAATCAGCTTAATAAACAGTTTAATTGGCTATTCAGTTTCAATTGAATGTTTTCTCTCATAGTTCTGTGACTAAAACCAACATTAAAATATTCTTCTAGAAACCAGTAACAAGACACAACATTAAAATATTATTCTAGAAACCAGTAACAAGACACACCTTTTGAAGTTGAAATAGAAGACTGTATTGATTTTAAATGAATTTTAAAGGTTTGAATTTAAAACTCAGTCAAAACAACTGCAGTATCTTCCTCTAGGGGTCAGTAATACTGGAGACTCTTTGGAAGGTTTCGCTAGTGAATTTTGAGTGTCAATAACGTGACTTCTGATCTCTTTTGACAACGAAAACAACTGCAAAATGTTCTGTAAGAAGTCTGTAACAAGACCCAGCCTTTGAAACTGAGGTAGAAG
>NW_015631460.1:0-391 GCF_001515625.1 Sinocyclocheilus rhinocerous
GAAAGAAATTAAAGATCCATCTTTGATTGTCAAAAGAATTCCGGGGTCACTTCCCTCCCAGCCAATTAGATTTCACGCATTTTCATTGGTCAGTCGTGGAGGTCTGATTGGTTAAAGGGGTCATATATTGCGATTTCAATTTTTCCTTTCTCTTTGGAGTGTTACAAGCTCTTGATGCATAAAGAAGATCTGTAAAGTTGCAAAGACTAAAGTCTCAAATCCAAAGAGATATTCTTTATAAAAGTTAAGAGTCAGCCACACCTACCTAAAACGGCTCGTTCTAACACGCCCCCACATACCTACGTCACGATCTGGGAAAATTTGCATAACGCCGCCCAAATGTTCAAGCAAAGAAAGAAGGCTAACTTTTATTCTCGCTGTAGTATTGTAG
>NW_015631460.1:551-944 GCF_001515625.1 Sinocyclocheilus rhinocerous
GATCTGTGCTGGTCGCTGAGGAAATACATCAACTTTGCGCTGTGGATCGCCGGATCGGCTTTCACCGTGGACGAAGCGGAGTCCAGCCCGGGGTCGTCACATGTGGTTGCCGCTCATTCGTCGGATCCGCCGGGCGCACCGTTCTTGACCCCGCCGCCTCAACTCACTCTAGCCCGGCCTCAGCTCACGCTAAGCCGCGGTTTCCGCTCACGCTAGCCCGGCCTTAGCTCACGCTAAGCCGCGGTTTCCGCTCACTCTAGCCCGGCCTCAGCTCACGCTAAGCCGCGGTTTCCGCTCACGCTAGCCTGGCCTCAGCTCACGCTAAGCCGGGGCTTCCCCTCACGCTAAGCCGCTGTGTTTTTCATTGTGAAAGCGAAACTACTTTGTTTGGTC
>NW_015631461.1:0-968 GCF_001515625.1 Sinocyclocheilus rhinocerous
TAACCTATTAAAACATTTGGTTCCATTATTGTTTATATTATTTTACTGCATTTGTGAAAATGTGTACATATTTAATGTTATGAATGCTTTGTCAATGTTAAGATTCTTTTAAATATACCAATAAAAAGTACTGCAGGCTTTCTCTAAGTCTCTATCACTTTATTAAATTTGTGTCTTTTTACATCAGAGAATTTTCATGTGTCCTCTGCTGACAGCATGAGATGTAAGATGTTTTACTCGGTGTAAATGTGTTACAGGTAGTGGTGCTCATGGAGATGTTTGGAGCACACACAGCAGCAAATCTAGCTACAGGTAAATCTGACATTTCACATCAATGCCATCTTTTTAAGTTTAATTAATGTGCTAACTAGATTTACTTATTACAGTCATTAAGTCAACAAGGTTTAATTAAATCATGGTCACGAATTAAGAACGTCGTAATAATTAATAAAACTAGCACACAAATTCTTAATTCCTGGGAATTAATTATTACTTCATAGTTAGCAGCTGTCACTTTGGCTGTAAACTCTGCATGGTTTGATTGTCTCTCACACACCGGTTTCAGCTTCATCAGAATCAGAGGCAATTACAAATCACTTTAGGACAAAAAAGAGAAATTGCTATCTGCTACATCTTACATGATATTTATACCAACTTTACATTAGCTATCTTGTCGACAACCCTAAGATTGGCACTTTTTTTAATAGTATGTTCCTGCAGAACAACCGGAGGCTGCAGTTTCAGGACCGTGGTGTCTTAGTTTGTTGTAATGTTTGTACGTGTTATCAAAGATATTGAATCTCAGGAAAAAAAAAATTCCGGTTTTGATTTTTGATTCAAAATGCATCAGAGGTTCATTACAAAGTGTGTAATACCTACTTTGAGTCATAATTTGTGATGCGAGCCCTTACCAGACTGAAGCCATGCAGTGATGCGAGCTCTTACCAGACTGAAGCCCTGCAGTGATG
>NW_015631462.1:0-602 GCF_001515625.1 Sinocyclocheilus rhinocerous
GACCAGGGAGGAGACGATGGAGGGAGGAGCCAGGGAGGAAACAGGTGGGGCTTGGAGCAGGAGGAGTCCAGCTGGACCCAGTCCACAGCCATGATGTTGACCCACGGTGGAGCTGGCGGAGGGAGGAGCCATGGAAGAGGAGCCCGAGGCGGAGAGCCAACGATCCAGGGGGATGCCTAGGATCCGGGGGGCCAGGGTGGAGCCAAGGGCTCTGGTGACCGAGGCGGGGAGCCAGAGATCCACGGCAGAGCCAGAGCGACTGAGGACCAAGGTGGAGCTGGCGGGAGGAAGAAGTCCAACGGAGCCAGTGGGACGGAGCGATGAGGCGCAGCCAGAGGAGAGGAGTCCAGAGGCAATGGAGGGTCGACGCCCGACCAAGGTGGAGCCGGAGGGATCAGGGAGCCCAGTGGAGCTGATGGATCGACGGGTGACGGTGGAGGCGAGGGAGCTAGGAGCCGAGGTGGTGACGGTGCGTGGGAGCTAGGAGCCGAGGTGGAGTCGCTGGGTCTATGGGCCGAGGCGGAGTCCCGGCCTCGGAGGCTGGAGGCGGAGGTAAAGGATACTCTGACCCCAGCGACGCTGGAGGATGGCAGTCCCGCGGG
>NW_015631463.1:0-473 GCF_001515625.1 Sinocyclocheilus rhinocerous
AGAAAGGAAAAAATGAAATCGCATCATATGACCCCTTTAAGATGGCATTGATCAATCCTAACCAATCCTGGAGTGAACAGTAGGGTTGGGTATCGTTTGAATTTGATCAATTCCGATTCCGATTCTGCTAATCGATTCTGATTATTTTCGATTCCCAGTTTCGATTCCAATATGATTAAATAATGATATCAAACATTTGTCCTGTGTCTCGTTTTTGCAAACCATTTATTGGAGCTGAATACCATGAACAAAACTCAACAGGCTACATAAAAACTGGACTCTTTAAGAGCTGTCTGTGTGCAAAATAGAACTGCATGATTCTGGATAAATTTAGTTATTTTTTCTTTCCCTAATGGAAGTTGTGGTTCTCTCATGATGCTGAAGAAAAAAACATTAGACAACTATACACAATCACATGGAATTTATGCATTAATGATTAAATGACTCACTCAAGATGTACTTGTTTCATTACT
>NW_015631464.1:0-1188 GCF_001515625.1 Sinocyclocheilus rhinocerous
AAAATCACATTTTTAGCATTTATTACATGTCTATCTGGTGTTTTTAATATTTATCAATCTAAATTTTTACTACTTTTAACACTTAACATTACTATTTTCCACCCGATGGCACTATTTTCTAAGGTCTGACCTATGGAACGAATTATTATTATTATTATTATTTTCCCGTTTCTGCTGAAAAAAGGTAAAAAGAAATTATGTAATTGTAATTGTGTGGGTGTGTTGGTATGGACAGTGTGGTTTGTGTGTACGGAGAATTAAATTAATTTATTTATTTTTAAATCTGACACTGCACAAAAAAATAATGCATAAAAAAAAAGTGATATGGGGTGATACCGGGGGTCATATAGCCTATTCCTACATTACTTGAAGCTCCTTGATGGCTAATGTCAAAATCGTAATTGCACAATGTGCAAAATGCTAGACTTCATGTTAAATATTTTTCATAGGTTAGTACTCAGAGTCTGCACTCAGTTTGTGATATTCCTGTTATACAGTATTTTAGAGTAAACAGTAGGAATGCAACAATGCAGTTAGCCCAAGGTTCAATAAATACCTCATTTTTTTTAACCACAGTTTTCAGTTTGGTTCTGATGGTTTGGCACAACAGAGTTCTTTTTAGCGATTTTAAATGCTATTTAAAAAACAAAACAAAAAAACCCCGGTATACTTTAATTAAAACTCCGGTACATTGTTGTACACTGTAGAAAAACATGGATTATCACATGTCTACCTTAAATTTCTTTTGAGAGAAGTATTATTTTTATAGATTGGCCATTATTTAGTGCTATGAACACATGTAATGTTTCATTCATACTGGATGGATACTAGAGGGCGCCCTGGGCAGAAAGTCCACATATGCATCACCGAAGAAATGGCGCCCCTGCGCAGAAAGTCCACATATGCATCACCGAAGAAATAGTGCTCACCACGTTCCAGGAAATCCCTAATATGGACAAAAGCAGCTATCGCTGTAACTGAATGAAAGACAGAAACGCTTTTAATGATGACATTCAAAGAGAACATTAAGACAATAAACACTCAACAGTGACAATGTTTATCTGTGTTCTTAAAACCACCTCGGGTGTTTTCATAAGTATATTTATAGTCCATTGCTAATCGACATAGCTTTTATTACAGTACGAGTATAGAATATATTTCTGCGTCATTCTGTGATAAGAAGCCACA
>NW_015631465.1:0-965 GCF_001515625.1 Sinocyclocheilus rhinocerous
CGGCAATACTGTATCGATACACAGACGCCAAGTATTGATCTTTTGTTATACTATTTGGTAGAATAACAAAATCAACTTCTTTACAGTCCACTAGATGGTGGTGTTGAGTTTTTTTCTCATATCCTTTAATGCACGGCAAGCCGTTGATTATCCCGTTTATTCCATGGTCATTTGCCAGCATTGACAACTTAAAGCGGTTTATGATGTTAGCAGTGCAATATTTAACCGGAAGGGTAAAAATTACGGTTATTTTTGTCAGTTACAGCTCGTTAGCTCTAGCTTTCTACCTGCTTCAAATCGGATACAGAGATGAAATAGTGCAGTAAGACCACATTTATTTGAATGAATTATAGCATTTATTTGAATGAATTATCGATCGAGAGAGAGATGACAGTTGTGTGTGTGAATTACCTGCGTCTGTGCGTCTCTCTCTACAAACAATGAAACTGTTTAGTTACTTCGATTTTACCTTGTTGCTGGGGAAGATAATGTAGAGATCTAGTTTCTATGTTGTTTTATTAATAAAAGTCGCGGGGCAGCACCGACAATAAGTTTGTGTGTGCGCAGTGCGATCTGCAATCTCTGACCTCTTTCTCTCACTGTGTTTATGTGCGAGTGGTGTGTGTGTGTGCATCAATTAAAGCAGCGCATTAATATAGAACGGTGATATAGAACTGGCTTGGAACTACATGGAATGAATGAAAGTAAAATACTCTAAAAGCATGCACAGCAGTGCATAGTATACCTGTTGTAGCGCATTGTTTAACATTTGCAAAATATTCGTCCGGTCAGTCAGTGTTGCCGATTCCGAGCCGATCCTATTATTGCCAGCAATAATGTCACAGCCACGCGCACACTCAGTCGTGTGTAAACATGTCGTTTCGCGTAGGAATGATTGTAATTTTAATTGCATTTAGTGTAAACGGCGACTGATAATGTATTTATGTAGTGCCAGATGAGGCTTG
>NW_015631466.1:0-1019 GCF_001515625.1 Sinocyclocheilus rhinocerous
GTTCATCGCTGCTTGCAGCTTTAATTATTATTATTATTATTATTTGTATTCTTCTTCTCTAAGATCAATCGCATTTCTGAGGGCCTAAACATGCTCAAAAAGTCATGAAACTTTGCACACGCCTCAGAAGTGGCGAAAATTTACATCTGATATGGTTTTCAGAAGTGGGTGTTGCAAAATGGCTCGACAGCGCCACATATACACTTTACACGGAGTGCGCCTCGAGCTACGTTTCACGTACATGTACGAAAATCGGTACACACATGTAACACACCAATACCTACAAAAAAGTCTCCTGGTACGAAATCCGAATCCCAACAGGAAGTCGGTTATTTTAAATTTTCTCTGCAAATTTTGTGTAATTTTTGCTATTTTCAGACGTTGTATTTTAACGAACTCCTGCTAGAGATTAATTCAGATGAACACCAAAGTTGTTCAGTATAATCTAAAGGCCTTTGCGATGGTAAATTGCGAAGATCTTGAGTTTTCGTTAAAGGGCGTGTCCGTGGCGGCCTGACAAATTTCGATGTTTCACCATGAAAAAGGAAGTTGCTTTAACTCAGACATGCAATGTCCAATCTGCCCCAAACTTCACATGTTTGATAAGAGTCCTGACCTGAACACATCTACAGGCCAATATTCAGTTATAATCATAGCGCCACTGCTGGCAACAGGAAATGGCTTGTTTTACACTAACTTAAACAAACAATGTCCGATCTGCACCAAACTTCACATATTTGGAAAGAGTCATGGCCTGAAGACATGTAAAGGCCAATATTCTGTTATAATCATAGCGCCACCTGTTGGCAATAGGACACGTCATGCTTTATACTAACTCAAACATACCGTGTTCAATTTGCACCAAATTTTATATGTTTGATAAAAGTGCTGGACTGAAGAAATATACATGCCAAAATCCAGTTTTAATCATAGCGCCACCAGCTGGCAGCAGGAAGATTGGCACATTTAAATGGCTTTGACATATTCCTCCTATATTTACCACTTTAAATGCATATTGC
>NW_015631467.1:0-606 GCF_001515625.1 Sinocyclocheilus rhinocerous
GTGCTATATAGCACCTTAACCACCCCAAAGAACCACTGAAGAACCTCTGAAGAACCATACTGGGCTTAACAGGTTCGTTATACAGTAGCGGTGCTATATAGCACCTCAACCACCCCGAAGAACCACTGAAGAACCGCTGAAGAACCAAAATTGTTTTGTACAGGTTTTATGGTAGTGGTGCTATATAGCACCTCATCGACTCCAAAGAACCGCTGAAGAACCGCTGAAGAACCATACAGGGGCTTAACAGGTTCTTTACACGGTAGTGGTGCTATATAGCCAGGGTCTTTACACGGTAGTGGTGCTATATAGCACCTTAACCACTCCAAAGAACCGCTGAAGAACCGATGAAGAACCTTTATTTTTTAGAGTGTATATGCACAATAAAAATCACTATAAAAATTATCCTTACATCTTGAATTGTAGATTTATCTGAATCTGAGTCTACATCATTCATAGATATATATTACCCTTATGAATTATATACATTTAAAACTTTGAGCTAGGAATAAAAGTAAATATGTAAGATCATTATAGGATGTGGACATTCTTCAAAAATTATTCTGTTCCACAGAGGAAATACGAGCATGTGGGTTTGGAGTGACA
>NW_015631468.1:0-894 GCF_001515625.1 Sinocyclocheilus rhinocerous
CAGCAGCCAGGCCCGCCAGGGACATGCGAGTCAAACAAGATGCCATCAACCCAGCCAAAAGCGTTAACCTTGCTTGGGATCAGTTTTTTTTTTACGCAAACTGGATTAGACTGCAGCTTTTCAGCAAAGTCAGCATCGGGGCGGCCATTCCACCGGACGAAGCGGCCAGTGGAACGAGGACCAACTGGATAGCGTGGCCGAGCGGTCTAAGGTGCTGGATTAAGGCTCTAGTCTCTTCGGGGGTGTGGGTTCAAATCCCACTGCTGCCAGGGCTGCTGCTGTGCTTGAGGGAAGTGATGCAGCGTGTGCACATCCAAATTCAGACACTTTTGCTTTCCTTGCTTTTTAGCCAAATCAGTGCTGGAAGCCTGTCCCAGCCTCTGCTCCTTTCTAACAGAGGCACCCTGTTGAAGCAGGGAAACCAATAATTTACAATCATAGTGAAGTTACTTCAAAACAGGAAAAAGAACTTGAATTAAATAATAGCGAAAAGCAATAAGTAGTCTAAAAGAATGGAAAAAGCCAATGTAACTCATTGAAAGTTTTGGGTGAAAAAAATTTGGAAAAAATGATTTTGAGTATAACGGCTAATACACAGCTGGCTGCCGTTTTCACGACAGCCCCAAAGGCCTTGAATAGCACATTCAGGTGTGTTTGATCAGAAAAGGACCTGCAGTCCACAGGAAGGGGGGCCTTCAGGAGTAGGACTGCGTACCCCTGCAAGAAGGAGGCCTTTACCGTGGAGAAATTCAAGGCATTGGCTTGTGGCGAAGCGCGACAAGGACAAAGTTGGTGGAAAGCAGCCCGGGGAAAGCCCTCTCAGGTTTAGCGTGGCCAAGCAGTCTAAGACGCTGAATTAAGGCTTCAGTCTCTTCGGGGGTGTGGGTTAGAATC
>NW_015631469.1:0-1612 GCF_001515625.1 Sinocyclocheilus rhinocerous
CCTGCCAATCAAAGCACTCCAGTTTCGTCTTTCATGCCCATGGCATGAATCAGTTTGTTGTGGGCTGAAATGCTCATGATCACTAGTATAACGTTAGTTCACCACAGTTGGTAAATAAACGCTAAGCTGAAATGGATATGGAAGAGAAGCCAAAATACGGTAAGTTTATTCCTGGTTTACATTGCTGGTGTTTGTTGTTAAAGTTTTTGGATAAAAGGTTTTTAAGAGAGCCCTTTCATATTTACGCTTCCAAACAGAATCTGAAATTGGTTTTAATTACTTCGCCGCCGCTAAATAAACACCCTGATATCAAGTCAAGTCAAGTCACCTTTATTTATAAGTGCTTTTAACAATACAGATTGTGTCAAAGCACTTTACAGTATTGAATAGGAAAATAGTGTGTCAATAATGTCAGCTAAGGAAGATGTTTTTGGCTGCACACGCCGTGTTAAAGTGAAAGACTGTGGTGTGGTGTTATATTGTTGGTGTTTTGTTAGTAAGGCAACGCCTAAAAGTCCCTTTATTAGCTTTGTCAGTTCATATTTTGCTATTTCTTTGGAAGTATTTTACCTCGTGTCGTGTTTAGTGTGTTTCTTAGTCCTAAACAAACATAAAGTCTGAACAGTTTTATCTGTAAACATTGTGATTTTAATTTCGCAGCCGATCGTTTACTGTAAATTTGCTGGTTGGAAAATATGCTGTGCATTTGGCCTTCCATCACATTGTGTTATGGCCGAAATGTTCATGTGTTCATGTTATACTATTAGTGTACAGGTTTGTTTATAGATTAATATTCAGAACAATCACAGCAAAGCTGTGGCACAGGGTAAAACTACATACAGACATATGAAACTACGCAGCTGTAGTGTGCATGAATACAACTCCTTGGACACAACATGGACAGCACTGAAAGGCTCAGTTGTGGCTGTTCTAATAGTTTGCATATGGTTTCTGTCCTTGGTTTCAGTTTGAAACCAGTGCTGCTTTAACAAGAACATTATTGCTTGTGCATTAGGTTAAAAACCAGTATTTGCAACAATTGCTTTGTAAAAATTAGCTTAAAAAAGCTTTGCTTTTACTCTTGCACATCTCTTCATAAGTAGGCTATATCTTGTAACCCAAGTCATAGAGCACATAGTTAGGGGAGGCTGCTCTCACGAGTTGGAGTGCATGTAATTAAAGGGTGGAATATAGGATGGTGCTTTTTAAAGATGTAAAATAAGGCCTGAACCTCTTAATTTTAAACTCGTATGTTTTTCTGAGCTGTACTTATGTGCTATTTATACTGCTGAGGGCCTGAGTTTGACTTCAGCTGTTTCAAATTAGGGAAGGGATAACTTTTACATGCAGTGCAACTTCTCTAATAGTTTACAAGCACTGTTTGTCACTGGAATCTTGTTTTATTGCCTAATTGCAATGAGAATTGTGTAGTAGACTCATTTCTAGCGTAGTATTAAAGGCAAATACTAGCTCAATTTGTTGTTTAGGGTTTGATATGAGTCACTGTGCTGGTGTAATTATCCTTTTTAGCAATTCTTTATGAATAATACACACTGAGTACTTTTTTATGCATTTTTATAAGTTTAATAGAGTACAAGTTTTTGCCAGGCTC
>NW_015631470.1:0-631 GCF_001515625.1 Sinocyclocheilus rhinocerous
AAAACACTCCAATCAGTAAGTTCGAAGCAGGCCTGTAAATCCTGCACTGCTTCAGCAGTCCATCTTTTTACAGTTTTCACTATAGGCTTAGCAGATTTGAGTTTCTGCCTGTAGGCTGGTAGAAGATGAACCAAACAGTGATCAGAGAGTCCCAGAGCTGCTCGGGGGACAGAGTGGTATGCATCCTTTAAAACAGTGTAGCAGTGGTCCAGTATATTGCTGTCTCTGGTGGGGCATGTGATGTGCTGTCTATATTTAGGCAGTTCACGGGTGAGATTTCTGGTGGGACATGTAACATGCTGACTGTATTTTGGCAGTTCACGGGAAAGATTTGCTTTATTAAAGTCCCCAAGAATGCTTAAAACAGAGTCCGGGTGTTATTGCTCTATCTCTGTGATCTGATCAGTGAGTTTTTGCAAAGTCAGACTCACGTGCGCTTGCAGAGGAATGTAAACACTCATGAGAATGAACGAGTGAAACTCCCGTGGCGAATAGAACGGTTTACAGTTAATGAAGAGCGCTTCTAGATCGGGACAGCACATCTTCTTTAACACAGTTACATCTGTACACCACCTTTCATTGATGTAAAAGCATGTCCTGCCGCCGCACGATTTCCCCGTTGATTCTACGT
>NW_015631470.1:763-964 GCF_001515625.1 Sinocyclocheilus rhinocerous
GCAGCAGAGTGTGAGAAATCCTTATTTGTCCGGGAGAGCAGAAGAAGTTCGTCGGATGGATGCTAGGCAAAGGCATTCGAAATCGGCGCTTCCTGAGCTTGACGAGCGCGCCGGCACGCTTCCCCCGTCTGCGCGTCCTGAAGCGTATGATCAGCGCCGCTGCTCCGCCAACTACAACATTCAGCAAAACATCCGAATAAT
>NW_015631471.1:0-2813 GCF_001515625.1 Sinocyclocheilus rhinocerous
GCAGCGTGTTTTGTGTGACGTGTAGGAGATTAAATCATATATTCTTCTTGTCTACAGAACAGAGCATGTAGATTTATAAACACCCAGAGAGACTGGACAGAGCTAATAATTATTAACCAATAATAATAAAAAATAAAAAAAACATTTTGTCAATATATTCATTGACAAACTAAACATTTACGTAGCAGGTGTTCTTTTTTTTTTTTTTTTACTGTGGATTTACATATGCTGTTTTGCAGATTATGCTTTGGCCTGTCGAAACTAGACAATCCGTTACATACTTTTTTTAAAGCCTCAATACTGAAGTTGAGAGTTTGATAAAGAGCTGATAAATCTGCAAGCCATATAGGTGGTTGCCTATGATTCTAGCATGCTGGAAATACACGAGGATTTGAGATGTACTGTTATCCTATGCATTCATAAATCTATAAAATCTTTGAAAGCTATGAAAAATTCTATTATGCATGTTTAGTATGCTTAGTGCTTTGTCTGAAAAATAAACCAGTCGTCACGTTTGGCATGGTTATATGTATCATTAATTGTATGACCATTTTTGCACCAGTAAGGCCCTTTTTTACAATCTCACATCAGGTCCCACAAATCCTCCGACCCTGTTACTTGGTGAACAATTACAATATCAAGTCAAGATAACTGAGCCTGAAGAAATGTAAACGTAATGCCATAATGTGGTCAAACTTCTTTCCTTGAAGTGATTCTCAAAATGTCTAGCATTGCTTGCAAGTATTTTAATTATTTCTATATCAGTGTACAAACAGATAACATTATCTGTCATTTTGAACCACCTTTTACTTTTATTATTTGCATATGATGTTTATATGGTGTGTAGTATATTTGGAGTAATACAAATGTATTCTTGTGGCAGCTGAAGTGAGTCTACAAAACACAGCACAGAGATTTATACACATCCAGAGAGACTGGACATTCACTCTTTAGGTGATTATATTTTGATTCAATTCTTGCTTTTAACTCAATATTTTGATTTAAGGCTATGAATGTAAACCACTTGTTTGAATTAATGGAATCATTTCATATTCTCAAGTCATTTAATATTTGAGTGGTTCTGTTATTTGGAATTACATTGTAATTCATATAATTTGAATATGAATATTTTAAAAACCTTTCCATAGAGATATTATATATATTATGTGAACTGCTGAACTGAGAAGACAAACACAGAGGAGATTAATAACTCTACAGTGAACTTCACCACAACTGAAGCATCACTGAAAAGTCTGGATATCTTTTTGTACAGCATTGGTTTCCTGTTTGGTCTTCCTACACACTCCTATGTTATATGGCTCATTGTCACAGGAACAGGAAGTGGAGTTGCTTCAGAGTTTTTTAACCTCAATCTCTCTGTTTGTGAGATTGCCAACTCTCTGAATGGTTTGATATCTGTACTGTCAGTTCATTTATGTCTTTTGACATTATCTCATATTTTGCAAGGAGTAGGCATCACTGGTCGTCCTCTGTTTCTGTTCGTCCTATGTGCTGCACTGCCGTCTGGAAAATCACTCTTGGATCCTGTTTGGTCTGCCTGATTATATTGCTAAATATCATGGTTGCATACCCTTGGTTCTTCTCACTGCAGTTTCTCCTCTTCCTCTCCATTCAGTTGTTTTGTCTTGTGGCTGTTCTCAGAGCTCTGAAGCAGTCAGGACCAGGAGAGAAAAAGAGAGAAATAAAAGAGGGAAACCACATGAAGAGAAGAGTATGTTATCTCATTTTAATAACTACTGGGAACTTGGTTATTATATATGTTCCACTTACTATCACTGGCTTCTTTAGCATTATGATGAAACAAAATATTTGGCCACTTTGGATCATTGGTGTGGTTTGTTATGTACTTGCTGGTTTTGTTCAGCCTGTTCTTTATCGGCACCGGACTGGAAAACTATCCTGTCTCTGTTGCTCATAAGCAATTGTAGTATTTTACCAAATTCTCTTGTTTTATCTTCTAGTATTTTTACTCTTTTAAAAATAAGATTACATCATAACAATCATGCTGTTGTCGACATTGAAGATAAGGGTCAAAAATGTAAATGTGCCTTCGTGAACAGAGACTTACATTTGCTTGCTTTCAATATTTGCATACTTGGTGATTTATGTGACACGTAGCAGATGAATTCATGCACATACATTCTTGATGTAAAATCAGTCTACAAAACTCAGCACAGACTGGACACTCACCCTTCAGGTGACAAACTGTTATAAATATGAGATCTAGATTGCTATTATAATTAAGATAACAGATTTGAAAGAATTTAATACTTACAGTAAGTGTCCTGGCTATTTGGACTGTATTTGATTTTTTTCACACAGTCTGAATTATGTGACATTTGTTTATTTTGAAATATTAAAATAAATAATGGGTTCCTTTTCTGAGAATATAATTCATGTTATGCTTATTTGTTTTTCTCTCGCTTGACGACAGACAATTTTTATAAAAATTAGATTTTATGTAAGTGATTTGTGTACACAAACTAGGCAATAAGTCAGAAAGCAAATATTATATAAATACACTGTGCTCGTGTAAAGTCCTTCACAACAAAACATTGAAACTACATGCAAAGTTTGGTTGAATTTACACTACCGGTCAAAAGTTTGGGATCAGAACGATTTTGTATGTTTTTTACAGGAGTTTCATATGCTCATCAAGGCTGCATTTATTTGATCAAAAATACAGGAAAAATGAAATATTGTGAAATATTATAAAATTTTTCTATTTTAATATACATTAAAAATTATTTCTTTTTTTGAAAGAAATTAAACCTTTTATTCAGCAAGGATGT
>NW_015631472.1:0-171 GCF_001515625.1 Sinocyclocheilus rhinocerous
ACCCGGCCGCCGGTGGCAGCGCCTCAGCCCGCTCATCGCCGAGGGTGGCCCCCGGCCGCCACCCCCGCTCCCGCGCAGCAGCCTCCAGCAAAGCTGCGCCGTGGAGCTGGTCGCAGGGCAGCCGCCCCGCCCGTCCAGGCCCCCGCCAAACCTGGTGGCAAGCGAAAGAGC
>NW_015631472.1:392-589 GCF_001515625.1 Sinocyclocheilus rhinocerous
TCTGGGTCCCCAGAGGGGACGGGGGGTTGTGGACGATCCAGTGCGTATCACACTCTTTCTCTTCTCTCGCCAGTGAGCAGCAGTGGGCGGATCGGGAGGACGAACCAACGTACTACCCACGCACCCTCTGCTCGAACGCAGGTCCAGACAGTGTGTTACACACACCCAGACCCCGCCTCGGACCGGCTACGAGACGC
>NW_015631473.1:0-659 GCF_001515625.1 Sinocyclocheilus rhinocerous
AAACTGATTTTTTTTTTTCATTTTTTGTTTATTTATTTATTTATTTATTTATTACATTTTGCCTTTATTTATAGGACAGTGACAACAACCTTTATATTTATTTAGTTTTATATATATTGTGGGTGGGTGTTTTTGCTAATAAGCAACAATCCAGAATACCCTAGCAACCATCTGCAATGCCACTCAGAACACCATAGCAGCAGCTTCGGAATGCATGAAAAGAACACCTTAGTAACACATAGCTGCTCCTTGGCAACATCAAAATGTAATAAAAATGAAAAAATCTACTTACAATATATATTTTTGTTCCTCTTCTCTGAGAAATGTAATAGATTTTGACCGCTAGAGTTTTACCTAAACACCAGAAGCGTTACAGAGGTCTGGAGGAGGGTGAGAAATAGCAGATTGGACTTGTCTGCGGGTCATCTGTGTGAAGAGGTCTGGAGGTGAGAAATAGCAGATTGGACTTGTCTGCGGGTCATCTGTGTGAATGAGATAAACAACATAAACTCATTAGAGTGATTAAACAAAATTAACGTTATTTACACAACTATATTATTGGTATCACTGTTATATAGACAGTATGAGAAGGACTCAGATTGTTCTGATACCGTTATGTTAAAGGGATAATTCACCCAAAAATAAAATTTTATCATCAT
>NW_015631474.1:0-1134 GCF_001515625.1 Sinocyclocheilus rhinocerous
ATCTCCCCCCCCCACGCCTTTTCGAGATTCGGTTAATTTTTTTTATGACTTTTTTAGATTTTGTTCAATTTTCATAACTTTTCAAGATTTTGTTAATTTTCATGACTTTTTCCGGATTTTATTAGTTTCTTGACTTTTTAAAGATTTTGTTAATTCTTATGATTTTTTCAAGATTTTATTCAGTTTCATGACTTTTTGAGGTTTTGTTAAATTTTAATTATTTTTTCGAGTTTTTGTTCATTTTCATGATTTTGTTTATTCTCATGACTTTCGAGATTTTATTCAAGTTTCATGACTTTTTTGAGATTTTGTTTTTGGTTGAGTTTTTCGAGATTTTATTCAATTTTCATGCATTTTCGAGATTTTATTCAATTTTCACGACTTTTTGACTAATCTATGACTTTTTGAGGTTTTGTTCAATTTTCATGACATTTTCGAAATTTTGTTCATTCTCATGACTTTTTCAGGATTTTATTCAGTTTCATGACTTTTTGAGGTTGTGTTAAATTTTAATGACTTTTTCGAGTTTTTGTTCATTTTCATGACGTTTTCGATATTTTATTCTATTTTCATGATTTTGTTGAGATTTTGTTCCTTTTTATGAGTTTTTGAGGTTTTGTTCATTTTCAGCATATTATTCATTTTTCATGACTTCGTGATTTGGTTCATTTTCATGATTTTTTATTCATTTTTATGACTTTTCGAGGTTTTGTTCAATTTTCATAACTTTTTCAAGATTTTGTTCATTTCATGACTTCAATTTGAGATTTTGTTCATTTTCATGACTTTTTCGAGATTTTATTCATTTACATGATTTTTTCAAGATTTTGTTCATTTTCACGATTTTATTCATTTTTCATGACTTTTTGCCATTTCGTTCATTTTCATGAGTTTTTCGAGATTATGTTCATTTTTATGACTTTGATGTTTTGTTCAGTTTTCATGACTTTTTCGAGATTATGTTCATTTTTATGACTTTGATGTTTTGTTCAGTTTTCATGACTTTTTCGAGATTATGTTCATTTTTATGACTTTTTGAGGTTTTGTTCATTTTCATGACTTTTTCCAAATTGTATTCATTTTTTTTACTTTTTGTTCAATTCTCATGTCTTTTAAAGATTTTATTTATTTTCA
>NW_015631475.1:0-681 GCF_001515625.1 Sinocyclocheilus rhinocerous
CGCAATTAACGCAAAATTACTGAAGCACAATTTATATTCTAACCCAATTTTGCTTCTCTGCTTGTGATTAGATAATTTTAAGCCGCTAAACTCCGGGAAACAGCGCTAATATAAAGGAAACCAGGCTGATTACATCAGAGATGTACATGTCACATGTCACGTGCTTGTGTGAAGTACAGACTGAACGGATTGTCAACACATCCTACCGCTGTATGGCTAGATGAGACGCAAACTAGGTTTCGCTAGTAAAGTTTTGATGGATGAAGACTGCAATCAAGGTAAAGACGATTGCGGTGGCGTACAGGAGTTTTACAGTAAGCACGCGTGATTCCGTTATAATAATGCGTGTATGAGTGCTCTTGACGCACTGATCGCACATTGTATTTATGCACAGGCACAGACATTTCCGTACATTCACGTTGTTGCCACACACATTCACGATAATGTTTTGACTTGTCATGTGTATGTTGCTGTTCAGTTATTCTAAATCTTGATTTGTCATGTGTATGTTGCCGTGTTTAGTTATTCTGAATGGATCCGTGTAGCCTAATGTAGTATATATATGCAGTCAGCAGACGGTTGGTTTAGGGTTTTTTGGCATCTCCATGTGTTCCTGTTCAGTATCGCAACTTGACATCTCTAAAATGTAAAAAAGCTCTTTGGTGTTGCACTGTGCACATA
>NW_015631476.1:0-909 GCF_001515625.1 Sinocyclocheilus rhinocerous
CCCATATCTGGTAGGCCTACTTAATTAAAAAGACGGATTTTATGTTTAGTTAGTCGATTACACTAATAATATTTGCCCATCGCCCATTATACAGTAGATCAACTAACATAATCTATAAAGGTGCAAAATGCATTTACTTACTCATAGTTGCGAATCGAGATATCCAACACGTTTGGAAATATTTCTAATAAAAAAAGGAAAAATTACCGATGGTGGCCTTCAATCGGTTCGTACCCAGGGCACCACTGCGTCATAATCCGTCCATAGGCATTGGCCCTCTAAGGCAAGATATGAGGAACCCCGACAAAGATGCTCCATTGGATTGAGATTTGGGAAATTTGGAGGCCAAGACAACAACCTGAACTCTTTGTCATGTTCTTCAAACCATTCCTGAAAAAAATTTTGCAGTGTGGCAGGGTGCATTATCCTGCAAATTTCAGTCAAGTGGATTATGAAAAACATTGCAAGTACTTCAAACTGTTTTCTGTGGGCTTCTTTCTTCAGGTTTCCACCAGAGTGGTAGAGCCCTACAATTCTATTCTGACCACACACACCACCGTCGAGCTCTCCGACTGCGCTTTCATGGTGGACAACAAGGCCATCTATGATATCTGCCGAAATAACCTGGACATACACCAACCTCAACCGCCTCATTGGCCAGATCGTGTCATCGATCAGCGCCTCCCTGCGCTTCGACGGAGCTCTCAACGTTGATCTGACAGAGTTCCAAACCAACCTGGTGCCGTACCCTCGCATCCACTTCCCCCTGGTCACGTACGCCCCAGTGATCTCCGCGTACCACGAGCAGCTGTCTGTCATGGAAATCACCAACGCCTGCTTTCAGCCAGCCAATCAGATGGTGAAGTGCGACCCTCGGCACAGGAAGTACATGGTTTGCTGTATGCTGTA
>NW_015631477.1:0-168 GCF_001515625.1 Sinocyclocheilus rhinocerous
AGTGTACCCAAAGGCCTATAAATCATAAAAGAAAGCCTACAACATTTCACAAAACTGTGTAAAATTATACATAATTTTGTTCTAAACAAGCATGCAAAATTTAAGAGAGATTGGGCAAAAAAATAACACTATAATAGTTGTAAAGGTTAAAAACACTGTGTTGTATGA
>NW_015631477.1:385-503 GCF_001515625.1 Sinocyclocheilus rhinocerous
ATATCAGTTTTTACAATTATGCCAGATTATGATTACAGTGAAACCTGAAAATGACATATTAACTCTTAAAAAGAGAAGACTTGCAATAAGTTTTGTGTCACCTATAATTTATCTCAAA
>NW_015631478.1:0-1249 GCF_001515625.1 Sinocyclocheilus rhinocerous
CTTAAACAACTTCTGAATGACCATGCAATAACTGAACACTGATGAATTTGGTGATGTTGTGGGATGAGAGGAGGGTTATAAGATAAACAAAAATACACAAAATACCAATTCATGTCAAAAGTGTGAATGGTAAATAAGGTCTCAATTTTTCAGAGTCAAATATTCAGTAAACAGGTCTCATTTGATAGCCAAATTGTTTGCTACCACTAGGTATTTGGTCTGGATGAATAAAAGGGAAGTAGCAAAATCAATATAACCGGTATATTTACCAGTGGTATGCATCATTTAAATATGTCACATAATTAAACATAGAAATACACAATTTCATAATTACCGTATGCATCATTTAAATTTGTTACATAATTAAACATAGAAATACACAATTTCATAATTACCATCATAAAATTGCCTATATTAATTGTTTTAATTGCAAAGCATGAATGCCGACCTAAGGTTTCAACTAGGTCAATCAGAGAATGAGATTAACAGAAAGAGAGATTTAAAATCTGTAGTTCAGCTTTTTCCGATCATCCTCTGTGCATTTGATGTGCAGGCCAGTCACACTTGATAATGTAGGTTTGATTGGAAATGATCAGATCTTATTTATTTAGGTAAATTTGTATTGCCATTAGACATATGCTGTAAACTAGTGGGACCCCTAGTTCGCAACAATGCTAATGATTGGACATGGTAAATATTCTGTCCTAAGAGACCAGTTGCGTTGTTGAATAGGTCTCATTTTAGAATTTGTAAATAGAATTTGAATCAATTGGTGTGTGACTGTAGCCATGCAAGTCCTCTGCACATTAATTAATGTGTGACTGTAGCCATGCAAGTCCTATGCACATTGTAGTGTTTACATACAGTAAGTTCATAAGACCATAACATTTGCACAAGATTTTAAAATTGCAAAAATGTTTGCCATAATTGAAATGAAATTATAAAAAATAATTTCCTTTGACCTATATGTATGAAGTCAATAATGCGTTATAGATTTGAATGATGTGAGTAATTTAGACCTGGATGTTCTTATGTTCAATACCAGGTAAGTATAGTATGCAGTTTCAATAATGAGAGTGTGTTCTGTATGTTTGTGTGTATGTTTGTGTATAGGAGATGGGTGATGTTTAGTCTACCATAAACTGTGTTGTATAATTTAGTTCCAGTGCTACACTGGGAGGTCATGTAATTACTTGTGCAGTGCTGATGTCACGTATCCGGTCCATGAACTTCCGTCTGCTAGCCATCA
>NW_015631479.1:0-890 GCF_001515625.1 Sinocyclocheilus rhinocerous
ACATTTCCTGCCCTCCCACCCAACCCATCAGTGGCAGCCATAACCTGCCGCCAGCACGCCACTGGCGCGCAAACCCCCGCCTCCTGCCACGTCAAACTCTCACCTTAATTCGCCGCTGATGATCTCCTCGCCCTCCAAGCTTCGGATCCGACACTGCAAACTATTGCATCTCACCTTTCAGACCCATTAGCTCATCTCATTTCCACCTCCAACCTAGCCACTTCCTACGATCTCCACACGCTCAACTCTATCAAGCACATGTTGCATCTCAAAGACGGTGTTCTCACATATGTCCCTGAGCCCCTCACTGCGCCAAAGCTCGTAGTACCTCAGGGCCAAAGGGGGATGATGCTGACACACGCCCACGATTCACCATGCGCTGGACACCATGGCTCCAAGGCCACCTACGAAACGCGAGGCAACAGGACAGTGGTCAGCATGTTGAAGTAGTACGTGTCCGCCAATCAAAAGGATTGGGATATTAAGCTTCCTCTGGTAGTGATGGCCATCTAGGCCACCCCTCACCGGTCTACTGGAGTACCCCCGTTCGAGATGATGACGGGGCAACAAATGACACTACCGCTACACCTGCTGTACCAACCTGGTGACATGAATCTCGTCACTGCCTACACCACTCACCAGTACCTGGAAGAGTTGCATCAGCACCTGAGAACGACTTTCGCCTTCGCACAACAACAGCTCCAAAGAAGCGTGGAAGGTCGTAAAGCCTACTACGACCAAAAGGCCTCTCACCAGGCACTCAGTGTCGGAGACAAAGTGTGGTACTACAACTTTGCCCAACCAAGGCAGAACTCTCCCCATTGCCTGTCAAAGAAATTCCTACTTCACTGGACAGGACCCCACGAGATTGTGGACAAGCTCTCACCTGT
>NW_015631480.1:0-417 GCF_001515625.1 Sinocyclocheilus rhinocerous
TATAAATGCAGCGCTCTTTGCTGGCATTCTGCCATGCCAAACCATCACGCAGCAGCCGCTTGCTTTAGTTAAAAATAAAAGTGTTCTGTGAATGTTGATGCTTTAATAACAAATATTTATCGGGAGCGTGTAAACTTTTAAACATTTGCTAGTTCTAGTAAGCCCTAAAAAGTCAGAATATCTAATTGGAAAAAGACAAAATTATTCAAATTGAAGAACGTCATTTATACAATGTACTGTTTACTGTAGCCTGTTTTTTTTTTATGCGCACCAGGCAAACATTATTCTGCCACTCTGCCATGTATCACATGGTCTCAAAAGCCTCTTTGACCACACGCATGACTGGTCAGCTCTAAAACAAAAGTGACTTTGTTCCCTAGAGAGTGAGAATGTCGTTTATGTTCCAATTTGCAACCG
>NW_015631480.1:3984-5136 GCF_001515625.1 Sinocyclocheilus rhinocerous
GTTAAGTAACTGCCAAAACTGTGTCCTGAGATGTTTTTACTGTGAATGGCGTGACAATAATTGTCTGTGTACAGTGTACAGTCTGATGAATCAAATTAACTGACCTAATGTTTCCATCCCCCCTTCCCTCCATATCTCATCCTTTCCCATTCTCCCTTGCCCTGTCGTTCCTATCACAGATGACAGGAAGAATTCCAATGGACAGCAAATGGAGTTTAAGTCAAATCAATGGTTTGGGGCCACTGTGCGGTCCACTGGGGACCATATTCTGGTGAGTCTGTCTGTGGAGGGTGTGAAATTCGCTCTGAAATAAGATTGTACCGAGCTCAAAAAAATTATTCTGCAACAGATCACATTTTTGCTTTAGGGACAGTAAAAAATATTTTATTAGCAAAGCAGTTTTATATGCGTCAGAAATCCCAGATTAAAGTCAGTATGTCAAATTGGAATTATGTAGTCTTTATTGTAACGTTGTAAGAAACTGTTGACACTTTTATTTTAAAGTACTTTAGTCTTGTCTTTCAGTGCTGATATGGCACTAAAAATAAAGAAGTTTTTAAGTAAGTTGCAAAAATATATGTCAGCAGATATTTTCCGACATGCTGTTTGGAAGAACTGGGTTTCAGATGGTAGGTTACAGAAAGATCATGATTACTAGTAATGCACTGATCTGCACATATCTTTTTCTTTTTTTTTCAGGCATGTGCTCCTCTCTACCAGTGGAGCACGTATGGATTCTCAGAGAGAGAGCCTGTCGGGACATGTTTCCTGAAGAAAGGCAATAACATTGTGGAATATTCACCTTGCCGCTCTAGTATGTACATGATCACAGCTTTTTACCTCTGGCTGCTCATGTCCTTATTGGGTCACTCCCTCAGAAATGGCTTAACTAAGATTCATGGGATATCATACTTGTGTATCATCTCCAAATCACTCATGGTTTTTAAGACATGGGTTAATAAGTTCTCACCAGACAATGTGCCAGTTGTCATATGGTTATGCCAGTTCCTCTGTCTGTTTACCTTCCCTTTTCTAACCTTTCCTTCATGTTGAGACTTCCTTAAAACGATTTCTGGTTTTTGTGAATATATGAATGGCTTTGAGTATTTTTTTTCCCATCAGACTCAAATTCACCTGAGGGGCAAGGATTTT
>NW_015631481.1:0-222 GCF_001515625.1 Sinocyclocheilus rhinocerous
TACTTTCTTGAGTATAATTAAATTGTGGTACTTTTACTTTTACTTCAGTAGAATAAAACTAAAGTATTCAGCTACATATATTTTTCACCAAAAGTACAAAGTACAAAAAAAAAATGGACAAAGAAGGCGCCGATGGAGAAACAGAGTGAGCAGGTGTACCGATATGCTACCTATCAGATTGTGCTACCAAAAATATATTTGCATTGTTTTAAGGGTGAGTTT
>NW_015631481.1:1411-1555 GCF_001515625.1 Sinocyclocheilus rhinocerous
TCGGCCACCCGCCCGTGCGATCCCAGTTCTGCGATCAGTTCTCCTTGCGCATTTATTGTCAAATGCACACACAGTTGTCAAAATCTCCATCATGTGGACTGGAGTATCTCACGTAAATACAGTCGGTTATGGCTTAAGTGAACG
>NW_015631482.1:0-887 GCF_001515625.1 Sinocyclocheilus rhinocerous
TAAACATGTCTGTGAAAGATTGTATTACTGTACTGAGTAAAAAAAAATTTGCAATGCTGAAAAAGCATTTTCAGTGACTGGATTTGAAATCAAAATAATGGAATGATTATAATGTTGGAATAAATGTTGTGTTTGTGGTAAACAGCCACGAATCAGTAGCGGACTCCTGTGTGAAAGCACAGTCCGTGCTGCTTCTCCTCTCACAAGGGACACCTAAGAGGGGAAATTCCCCCCATTTTCGAAAATGAAATTCAGGCCCTGAATAAATATCTAAAAATCCTGATTGAAGTATCACTATAAATAGTTATAAATTATAAAAAGAAGGCTTTAAAAAGATCGGTATCGGCAGATACTGCTTTCTGTGATGGGTGATCAGAGCACCCCTAGTAATCAAATATTTGAAGGATTATGCATTCTACATCATGATGAGGCTGATTGTAGCTTGATTTTCATTTGTCGAATGAAACTAAGCTATGATTGCATTGTCTTAAGTTTGTTAGTCCCACTTTGCAAAAACCAGATGTGTGTGGTTTCAGTGTGACTACAACGTTTACATAACATTTTAAAAAGTTATTTTAGTCTTGACAAATCAAGTTTTTGAATTGCATTTGCATACAATGTACTTATTCACAGGATGGATCATTGTCTTGCTGTACCTACATACAGAACTTGACTAAGAGATCTGATTTTGGTTGTGACATGAGCATTCCTACCCTGTCAACTGATTAATTGATGCTAGTAATTTTTTATTTTTTTTCAGTGCAATAGCAAACTAATTGCCTCTTATTTCTCTCCAGGGTGAATTGCTAACACACTACACAAGGACTCACCCTGAGGGCTTTTCGATACCCCAGAGATTCATAATACTAATTTAGAGGTATGATTTT
>NW_015631483.1:0-1045 GCF_001515625.1 Sinocyclocheilus rhinocerous
AAAGCACAGGCTAATTTTCATTTTTGGGTGAACTAACGCTTTAAACAGTACTAGTTTGTATAGTTTTTGTTGTTGTTGTTTTTTTTAAGTGAAGGTGATAGTGAAACTCTGTCCCAATCACTGCTACAAGAGTGCCTTGTTAAACCAGGAAAATATATATTTTTAAATCATTTAAAACCTATTTTGAAATTAAGTAGTTAAAATGTTATGTAAATCTATCATTCATGACACGACCAGTTTTGCTCATGGAGAGATTTATTCGTGAAGGAATAATTATCTCAATATTTTATTACAGTCACAGGCACACGTAAAGTTTGTCTGAGCCATGCATTAATTTGAACAATTAACTTTTATGCGGCTGGCTTTGATGGGAGATGCAGACCACTTCTCAAATCTCAAAATGCTTTTATGACACAATTAATTTAAACGCTGTCACATATAGCAAATCCTCAAAATGCTTTTATGACACAGTTAATTTAAACGCTGTCAGATATAGCAAATGCACTTCAAAATTAAGTGAACTGCTAATTACAATATCTTGACATAGAAAGAAATGCAAGGTCTGCACAAATACTTGAAATTATGAAAAATAATTGGTAATCATTTAAAATACGTTTGCACATTTTATCTATTAGAACTTTTATGTCATTTTACTCACTTGACTGTTTCCTTGATATTAATTGTATGATGTCAGTACAGACATAGATTAAAAAAAGAATACAATTAGAATTCATTTAGATATGATTTAACACTATTTGCTTAAAGTTGTTTTATGTTTGATGAGAAATGAAACCAAGAGCTGAAGATGTTTTTGTGGTGTACTTTTATCAGTGTCTTTGCAAATAGGCTATGCAAGATCACTATAAACTGACAGTGATTTGCAAATAGTGCAAGATCACTATAAACTGACAGTGATTAACCTCATTATTTTGTCTCTATACACAGACACATTTGCATAGATGGGCGAACAATCACATTTGCATGAAGAACCCAGTTTGCAATTGTCTATAATTTAAATGAATAGCTTGCATTTACAAAATGAGCC
>NW_015631484.1:0-5546 GCF_001515625.1 Sinocyclocheilus rhinocerous
TGACAGAATTTTCATTTTTGGGTGAACTATCCCTTTAAATATTTAGGCTTTTTTTTTTAGATTTAATTTAAAAACAAAATTTTTCAAACATTGCCTAAAAAAGGACACATCAAAAAAAGAGCTTTAAATTATCTCTTTACCTGTAGAAGCTGCTAAAGGCAACACAGACTTGTTGCTGCTGTAGTTTTGTTACTCTGATTTTACTCTGCATCACTTAATGCACAGCTCTGTTTTGACATTGACTTGTCAGATAGTTCGTTCCGTCCATGATTGCTGCAGTTATCACCGTCAATCGCGAATCAATTTGGCGGATTCACTTGCGTAATTTTTTACACTCGCGTTTGTCATTCCTGAAACAGTATACGTGGACGGTCCTCTTTAACTTTCTTCAAACTGTAAATGTAGTATGTAAGAGACACCGAGCATGCTTTGTGTCAATATATTTTTAACATTTAAAAGAAATTTAATATAGTGTCTTGATGTTATCATGAGCGGCCATACATTAAATTAATAAACAAAAAAACATAAGTTATTCTAGTTGGGCCTAAACTTAAAAAAAAAGTTTCAAAAGGTAAAAAAATTTACCTTTCACATCTTAACCTGAAAAGTTGTACCTTTATAACTCGTTTTGGGTGCATAAATGCACCCCTAAGGACCTGTTGTTGATGTTTGATTCCCCTAGAAACAAAATTGTACCGGCTCAGAACCTTTTTTTCTTGACAGTGAAAGAGAATGAACAAAGCCCAGCTTAATGACCTGTAGCGCCCTGGACTCGGGCCATCTTCAAGCACCGGGCCACAGTAGCAGGCCTTCAAGTCTGGGCCGTGCCCCAGATTTCGCTGCTCCCAGGACCTACTCTGCTCCTCCCTCCACTCAGCTACACACCACAGCTTTCCCCGGTGCTGGGCCTCATTTGGCAATGTCTGCCTCCCTCAATGGCCGCCTCCCCCCTAGCGAGAGTATGCCTCCTCTAGCGGCGCTAGCTCATATGTCTCTAACCCTCTCCCCTGCCGGTGGCCTGCCTCTGCTTGTGGCACAGGCTCAATCTTCACAGCTTTTTCCTCCCGGCGTCTCTAACCCTGTCCCCTATCCATGATCTACAGCTCTAACAGCAGACACTAGCGTGAGGATGCCTCAACTAGCAGCGAAGGCCTAGATGTGTTATTTTCCTGCCCAGTTTCCCTCTTTCCCTACCCTCCTTGTTTCTCCCCAGCTCCCAGGGGCCGACCCCAGCGTGAGGCTGCCTCTGCAAGCAACCTCAGCCCTGGCCCTTCTCCCTCCTAATTCTGTACACCAAGCTAAATCTTCTTTCTCTCTGTTCTCCAAAACACTGATGCCCATCCCACCGACCGCTATCGTCTTGGAACTGCCCCTCCCATCTCCAGCAACCTCACCCCTCAATTATTCCATGCCTACATTCATTCCAGGTGAAATCGGCCAGCTATGTCCCACGGCCAGCAAACACCAATTTTGACTCCTCTGCTATGGATTCTAGAAGAAAAAACGCATCTTTCCTTTTCAGCAGACAGGTCTGCAATAATTTTAACATAGGGAGATGCACAAGACAGTGCTGTAATTTTTTGTAAATTTGCAACTACTGCAGCGGTGCTCTTGCCCACTCAATATGCCCTGTAAAAAGATATCTAAATAAACATTTTAAAAACTATATTTCTCATTTTTCTATTGAATTGTCTCACCACACTGATGTTAACTTTACTATCTATTTGCTGTCTGGTCTTTAGCATGGTTTTAACCCAGCATAGAGAGCCTGCCCTCCAAAGTATTATTTGCAATAATCTTCATTCCACTCTCGCAGAGCCTGACACAGTAGACAATCTGAATAAAGAAGTTAACTCAAGCTTTATGATCGGCCCTTTTGACCAAGAAACAGCCATCTACAGCAAACAAGCGCTTGACGGATGTGAAACAGCATTCTAAAAATGCAACTAGTTCTTGCATCTCATAACCTTCCATTATTTCCCATTCCGTTGCCCAGGTCTTGAGTGTTTGTGTGTTTTTTTTTACGCAAAAACACATTCTGTGTGAATAGCCACTAGGACTAGAGATGTGTTCTATGTAGACCACGTCACATGACCGAGGTTAATCGCCCAGTCCTACTGACCTCACATGCAAGAACTGTTAGTTTCATTTAGTTTTAGTTTTTCATTTATGAAATTTTTATTCTATTTCAGATAACAAAAATGTTTTTTTTTACCGATAGTTTTAGACATAGTTTCAACTTCAGAACAACCTATACAAACATATAAAATCAAGACCCTTATTAATTACTACCTGCATTTCATGTGTCATATTGAGATGTCAACAACAATATACTAACTGAGAGATAGACTATAGTAAAAGCATTTAAGGAAATGAAACATCTTGCACAATCATAGTTTAAAGCCCAATGAATCACAAGATTAAGACAGTGACGCAAAACAAATGAAAAACATTCATGTTTAATGTCACTGATTGTAAGAGATATATTAGACTGTAGCAACCCGGACTCTAACTTCTGATTGCTAAGGGAAACATAAAAATTCAACCATTTAAAATAGTGTTAATCATTAGTATGTTTAATCAGAAAAATATTTAACATTTTAAAAAAGTCTCACAGAGTAAAAGCACATGCATTGATCTATTCAGAGCCCACTGACATGTTCAGTTCCTTTCTAAAACAGGATGTCACCAAGATTTGAGGGATGTGAAAGAATGCCACACAAGTCTACAGACCACTCGTGTGGTTTCATGAGAAAGCAGACCTATATGCCAAAGGAATCTGCTGAACATTGTAAAATAATGCAAGTTTTGACTTTATCAGAATTAAGTCAAAACCTGCATTACTTTTATTTTACAGTGTTTATATTATGCATTTCAAACGGCAAGCAATCCATGTTTTTATGAATATAGAATATCACATTATCAATTGTTATTTTAATCAGAACAGGTCTGAGAAATTCCCTAAACATCCCTATTTCCCCTCTCAATTCAATCCCTAAAAGAACCAATCAATTTGGTTAATTTCAGCTTCTACTGTAATATCATCTGTTGCTAGGAAATAAAGTTTTTAGAATAGTCTTTACCAGCCCTGAAAGACTGCTCACTGCTGCCATCTTCTGTCTACAAGAGCCTCAAAAAATAGCTCAAAAGCACTACCTACCTAGTGGATTTTCATATAGATTTTTACAATTCTCAAAATTAAATCCTGATTAAACTTTCCTGAATATCAATGATATCATGAAAAAACAAACATTTCACTAAAACAGGGCAGACGTGCAACAGTTTTCACTTGGAAAGCAGAAAAGGATTGCAACTTTGACACACAGTAACAATCAAATTAGAGATTCAGTTTTGAGTAGATATAACTCTATGTACATAGTCCTCAGGTCCAGCAATGACCTTAGTTCATAAATTAGAAAATTCAGCTCAATGTGAACTGCATATTGCGGCAATGCAAGTAACTTCATATATAGTACTTATAGTTTAAAAAAAAGATGGTATGGTAAATTTTATGTTTTACATGTACTTTTATATGCCAGTGGCCAGTGTAAGAAATGTGGTGGAAGGTGGTGGAATAACTGCCCTATATAAAATGTTTTTATTATGATGATTGCATATTGTTTGATATATTGGCTTCCGAAATTCTTCACAACTTTTGTCAGAGGCGGACAGTACTGAAGTATTTTTACTCTGCTGTAAAAGTACTTTTCAGGTGTCTGTACTTTATCAGAGTGTTGCCCAAGATGTTGCCAAAGCACGAGTGGAGTGTCAGTGGATAGATGAAGGCAGAGACTGCCCCGCAGACTCGTACGCATGAGAAATTACCGGCATCACCCAGTGTGCCAGTCACTCAGCACTGCGCACATCCCTAAAAGAAACAAACAATTGGTCTGTCTTACGCCAAGCTGCTGTCTAATCAATGTAAACCCTCAAAGATCTAACTGGACAGAGCTCCAATCGCATGTCAGTTTGATCTGCTGGCAGTGCAGCCAACACAATAGGTGGATTCATAAAATGTGGGGACAAAACCTTGGGTAGAAATGCTGGATTGGGTCACAGTGAGACATTTCTGAATCCATTATTCCAGCACAAACAGGGAGCACTCAGTGATAAAGCATGGAGCTCACTCTAATATCAGACTCTGATATTGGCTCAAATGGGGGCTGACACAAGGAATAGAGAACAATATTCATATTCCACCTCGGACTCCAGACACCACGTGGAGGACACAAACGATTAGCTTATTTCAGGAAGACAACAATTGACCTGTCAGACCCAAGCAAAGAAGTACTAAACTCAGCCACATACACCTTTAATATAGAAGTTGAACGACCAAAAGATACTGCAAAAAATCTAAAATGCATCCCACTGAACAGTGTAATGGATCAACATGGAGGCTAGAACACCAGTCACAAAATACTTTCCACTTACAAGTGTACTTACAAGTGTACAACTTTCGTGTGGATGCAGCACAATCATTCAAAACACTGTTCCTGGCTCTCTGTGAACACTCCAAGAAAGGCCTGGTGGGCCCAGAGGCAACCCTCTGTACGGACACAATGAAGCTTGAGTCACTAGTCAATTTTTTTTATTTTACAGGCCAGATTTTTTACATGAAATGCATGAACAATGCAACTAAACAACAAAAAAGTAAATAAATAAATTATAAAAAACATACTTTATCTGTCTGAATTAATATTTATGGTTGCATATGGAATCTACCATTTCTTAGCAAATGGCTTTCTCTTGCCACTTGACTTCAGCCACCTCTCCACAGCTGATGATGGATCATACTGCTGAAGTTCTGGGCCTTCTGTTGAAATGAGGATGAGAAACTGCTGCGGACATCTGATTTTATTCTCTTTGAGGTGGAAGACCGCACCTATCTATTTTTATCACATAATTTAGTTTTTTTTTTTTCAAGAAATTTATAAGAGCTTTATTGATTTTATAAGAACTATTTAATATACTCTGCAAAGTAAGAGCATTTATGCCAGCAGATTTTAAATCCTCTTTTAATTGAATTCTTTCGCTTTCAAATGCCCTACAATTAATCAGCATATGTTCTAGTTTCAGGAAGTCCACAATGATTACATTGACCAGATTCATGTTTTCCTATCATCTGGAGTGATTTATTAAGAGCAGAGTGTCCAATTCTCATCCGAGATATTAATAGATCTTCCCTTCTGTTTCCATAAGCAGTTGTTACTTGACCAACTTGTTTTTGGATATTATACAAATGTCATCCTTTGTTTTCTTTATCCCATCTCTCTTGCCACATTTTCCTAACTGAAATTTTAATAGTAGATTTGAAAAGGGAGGAAAAATAAGTTCGGCAAAAGGCGGGATCGAACCCGGGTCGATCGCGTTAAAAAGCCAAGGCCACGCACTTATCCATCTGCACCACTGGAACTAATGATTTACAGCCACTTTTAACTAAATGTAACTAGACACTCCGTATTTTTTATTCCATAGTAAAGGCAATTCATACATTTAAACTGAGCTACTTTAATACCATCTCCGAACTTTCTACCACGACTCTGCTG